>NC_134875.1:21286795-21561795 GCF_049852395.1 Peromyscus maniculatus bairdii | reverse complement strand
GAGTCTCCTTTGGTCACACAGTTTGGGCTTGAGTTTGCAATTTTCCTGCCTCAATCACCAAAGGGCTTGGATTACAGGTGTGCATGACCAAGCCCAACTATACCCTCCCTTTTATGACTGGAAACTGTTTCATTATACAGCTATACCACAGGTTAGCCACTTACCAGTTGATGAACATTTGTGCTGATTTTGGTTTGAAGTAATTACAAATAAAATTGCCTGGGCTGAAGAGGTAGCTCAGCAGTTGAGACAACTTGCTACTTCTTCTAGAGGACTCGAGACCCGAGTTCAGATTCCAGCATGCACGTGGTGACTAACAACCTGAGGTTCTAGAGGATCTGAGGCCCTCCCTTAACCTCTGCAGGTACTACAGACATACATACAGGTGAAACAACCATATACATAAAAAAATCTTTAAAAAACAACTGCCATGATAGGTGGGGTGTCACATACCTGTAATGCCAGCACACAGGGGACAGAAGCAGGAGGATGAAAATTTGAGGTCAACATTAGCTATATAGTTGGTTTGAGACAATCCTGGCCTACACAAGGAGTTCCAAGACTCTTAAGACTGTGTGGTGATATTTTGTTGGTGATCTAACAAATAAAGCTTGCCTGAAGATCAGAGTGTGGAGCTAAGCCACTAGTTAGCCATAGAGGCCAGGCAGGAGTGGTACACACCTTTAATCCCAGCACTCGGGAGGCAGAGGCAGACGGATCTCTGTGAGTTCAAGGCCACCCTGGGATACACAAGATTGATCCAGTCTGAAAGAGAAACAGAGCCAGGTAGTGGTGGCACAAACTTTTGATCCCAGTACTTGGGATCTCACACCTTTAATCCCAGCACTAGGGAGATGGAGACATGAAGTGATATGACTGGGTGGAGAGAAATATAAGGTAGGATGAGACAGGAGTTCCCTTGCTTTCAGGCTGAGGAGTTGGCGAGGTAAGAGGTGGTGGCTGTGGCTTGCTCTATTGTCTTTCTAATCTTTCAGCATTTACCCCTATATCTGACTCTGGGTTTTTATTATTAACACTAATTAGAATTCATGCTACAACTCTGTCTTATAAAACTAAAACCACATAAAAACCTATGACCATTTATGCACAGTGACTTTTAGCCCTATAATTTTTTCCAGGGAATCTTTTGTTTATTTTGATTTTTAGTACTGATGATTGTGGTGGTTTGGAAGAAAATGCCCCACACACAGAGTGGCACTATTAGGAGGTGTGGCCTTGTTGGAGGACATGTATTACTGTGAGGTTGGGCTTTGAGGACTCCTGTACTCAAGCTACCTACAGTGAGACAGACCACTTCCTGTTGGTTGCAAGTCAAGATGTAATACTCTCATCTCCATTTCCAGCATTATGTCTGCCTGCACGCCACTATGTGGCACCATGATGGTAATACACTAAACCTCTGAAACTATAAGCAATCCACCACAATTAAATGTTTTTCCTTTGTAAGAATTTCCATGGTCATGGTGTTTCTTCACAGCAATAGAAACCCTAAGACAGAAGTTGGTGCCAGGAGTGGAGTATTGCCATGACCATGCTTTTGTGTGGAGTAATATGAACTTTGGTACTTTGGGTTAGGAAAGCAGTGGAATGCTTTAAACACTTCTTAATGAGCTATACTAGTAGGAGCATGGAAGACAGAGGTGCTAAGAATGATTTGAACTGTGGAGGGCTGGCTTAAAGAGTTTTCAGAGGAGAAGAATTTTAGTACGTTGCCTAGAGACCATTCTTGTGATATTTTGATGAAGAATGTGGCTGCCTTTTGCCTTTGTCCAGAGTCTGCCTGATGCTAAAAGTAAAGAGATTTGGATTAATTCTGTTGGCAGTGGGAATCTCAAAACAGCCTAGTATAGGCTCTGTCATGTGGTTACTAGTGTTAACTCCAATGAAGATATATAAGGAAAGAGAGCAAGATGAGCAAGGAAAAATATTTGAGGTGAAAAAGAGCAACAAAAAGTGGAATGGAGCCAAATCCTATAGTCAAGGAAATAAACAGATTAAGAAATGGACCTCAGGGCAAGATGCCAACCACCTAAGGTTGTGAAAAGGAATTAAAGAAAAGCTTAGAGCTGGGTGTGGTGGTGCACTCCTTTAATCCTAACACTCTGAAGGTAGAGACTGGTGGATTTCTTAGTTTGAGGCCAAGCTGGTCAAAACAGCAAGTTCCAGAACAGCCAAGCTTAGGCAGTGAAGGAAATCATTGAAAACAGAAAGCTGGTGAAGAAGTAATTGAGAGATCTTTGAGTTCAAGGCCAGCCTGGTCTACCAATCTAGCTTCAGGACAGCCAAGCTTAGGCAGTGAAGAAAACCATCAAAAACAGAAAGTTAGTGAATATGTAATTAAATGAGAGGGCCATGTTCCAGTCCCAGTAAGCAGTAGAACTTGGCAGCTTTGGCCATGTGGTTCTGGCTTTAAGAATAGAAGAAAAAGGCTATGGAATTGGCTTCCATGACTAAGGAAAGTTGCTGAGGTCAGGCATGTGTCAGGGGTGTCCCTGAATGGAGACCAAGAGAGGCTATTGTGTGAAGCTGTGAAGTTGAAGCTTGGATTGCTTTGGAGAACACAAGATGTTAGAGATTCCAGAGCTATGTGATATCTGCTGAAGAGAGCTGCTAACAGGGAGTAGAACAGCCCAAGAGAAAGAAGTGTTTTACGGTCAACAAAGCTAAAGGAAATGGAGATCTGAAGAGCATTTTGACATCAGATAAGGAGATGAAGTCTGAAGTTTATCCAGCTGGTTTTGTTAGAGGAAGTGTGTCACTGTGGGGTTGGGCTTTGAGGTCTCCAATGCACAAGCTGCACCCAGTGAGACAGTCCATTTCCTGTTGCCTGCAAGTCAAGATGTAGAGTAGGTTTCTCAGCTCTGTCTCCAGCACCATGTCTGCCTATATGCCATCAAGTGGCACCATGATGATAATACACTAAACCCCTGAAAATGTAAGGCACTCCAATTAAATGTTTTTGCTTTATACGATTTTCTGTGGTCATGATGTCTCTCCACAGCCATAGAAACCCTAACTAAGACAATAATTGAGACCAAGAGCTTCATACATGGTATGAGCTACAGCCCCATCCCTGCTTATTTGTTTTGGGACAGGCCTTTGCTATCTAACTCTGGCTGACTTTGAACTCACAGCTTACCAAGTGCTAGCATTAAAGGTGCGCTCTCACTCCAAGCCCTTATTTTTCATTTTTTGCAAGGTCTTGCCCAGGCTATCACTTTCTAACCCTAGCCAGTCTTGGTGTGACTTGTAGTCCTCCTACATCAGTATTCCAAGTGCTGGTGACACAGGCCACCCAAACCAGCTCAGGGAAGTGTTTTCTGGCTTCCTTATTTGCTTGGGTTCTTCTGTTCTGTCTCATCTATTCATCTCTTCTTTACCTGGATGTGTGTCTTCTACACAGACGAGATGTCATGTTGGGCTAAAAGAAGGGCTCAGATTATCAAGATAAAACAATAGTGAGGCAGACAGTTTTATTATTATTATTATTACTATTATTATTATTATTATTATTATTAAGTAGCATGGTGGTAAATGGAAGGAGGAAAACCTGGGCTGTGTGGTAGTAGATGTCTGTAATCCCTGCACTTGGAAGATGGAGGCAGGAGGACCAGCAGTTCTATCATTCTTGGCCACACAGAGAATTGAAGGCCAACCTGGGCTACATGCGACCCTGTCTTTTAAAAATGAGGAAGCATAATTTGGCTTATTCTAATATAATTTGACAAGATCATAATGTATAAATACTTTCAAGTGTGTTGGGCTGGGCTGGGCTGCAATAAACACCTGCCTACCATGTACAAAAGATAAAGACATTTTTGCTCAAGCGTATTTTGAGACAGGGTCTCACTATATGGCCCTGGCAGGCCTAGAACTCTCTTTGTAGACCAGGCTAGCCTTGAACTCACAGAGATCCACCTGTGCCTGCTTCTGCCTCCTGGGTTCTGGAATTAAAGGCATGTGCCACAACACTCAGTGTTTTTTTTTTCTTGTTCTTGACAAACTTTCACTCTGTAACCTAGGATAGCCTGCATTTACTATATATCCCAGAATGCCCTTCGACAATCCTCTTGCCTCAGCCTTCAGAGTGCTGGGATTATAAGCATGAGGTGACTCATCTAGCTTTTTTTTTTTAATTACTGGGGATTGAATCTAGGATCTCATATATTCCAAACAAGTGTTCTATCGTTATGCTATACCCTCAGCCTCTCATTTGATTTCTTTTGAGACAGTGTCTCTGTCATGGACTTTTCCCCATCTACTTTGGCATGTTAGAAATTTCTATGGTTCTGAGAATTGAACCCAGGGCCTCATACCTGATAGTCAAAAGAACCTGCCATTGGGAGAAATACCCATCCCGCTCTCACTTTGAAGCAGTCTCAGAAAGTTGCCAAGGCTGGACTTGAACTCCTCCTGTGGGCCAGGAAATCTTCAAATTCTCAATATTCTTCCCCCTGCTTCCCTAGGAGCTAGGATTATAGATTTGTGCTGTTAGGCCTGGCCAGCACAGTGTGTGTGTGGTGGGGGCTTGTTTGTTTTTCAGTGCTAAGGATCAAACTCAGGCCCTCCTACAGTAGGCGAATGTTCTAAGTCCCAATACCATTTTGAAACAGTCTACTGCTCTGATTTCTATTTGTTATGGGGTCCTGCCATTTATGAAACTCACCTATATCCTTTCACCATATACCTACCAGCTAAAACCTTGTATACATGCTCCCCAAACAAGCACATCTTCCTTCCTCTGTTCCAGTCTGTTATAGTAGCTCTTTCCTCCACTGTGATATATCTAGCAGCCCAGACCAAGCCACCCAATGGAGGTGAAAGACCCACCAAGCAGTCTGGCTCAAGTTCCAGGCATACAGAGCTGGATTTCCAGTCCTGCTAGACCTAAAAATACACCAACCATTGGCAGGTGGCTGGGCTATTTTCAACCTTGGGGGCCTCAGGAATCAAGGGACTCGTTCCAAGCCAGGAAGCAAATAAGCAAGGCCCTGTCGGTGGGCTTTAGATAACATCAGCTGTCTGGAGGCATTTGTTCCACTGATTCCCAACTGTTCATTTGCATTGTATTTTTTCTGTCTCCTTTATGGGCCCAATCTCATTTCCAGTTCTGCTCTAAAACGTGAAGCTGGCTCAGTAGATGCAGACATCGGGAGGGCAGAGTTGGGGGCAGAGGGATGGTTTTTTGCATCTTGCCCATGTAGTTCTCAAGTTACAGAGGAGCTGTGAGGTGACGCTGAGTGACTTCTGGTTTCTCTAGAGTTTCACTCTTAAAACATTGCACACGTTGAGAAAGTAGGTCATGGTGCCTATTTCAGTTGGCTGTGTTGGTTGGTTTTTTTGAGACATGGTCTCACTATGTAGCTCTAGCTGGCCTGGAACTCACGATATAGACCAGGCTGGCCTTGAACTTGTAGAGATCTACCTGCCTCCGCCTCCTGAGTGCTGGAAGTAAAGGTGTATATCAACGTACTAGCTGGCTGGTTTTGAAAATTACATTTATTTCTTTTGTCTGTGTGTGTGAGTGCATGCCATAGGGCATGTGTGGAGGTCAGAGGATAACTCATAAGAACTGGTTCTTTTCTTCCATTGTGTGAGTCCTAGGGCTTGAACTCAGGTTGTCAGGCTTGGTAGCAAGTGCCTTTACAGTGGAAGCATCTCGCTGACCTTGTTGGTAAAATTAAAGTGCTATTATTTTTCTACCCATTTTATAGAGGAGATAAGCTGAGGAATAGAGAGATTAAGCAAGTTACCCAAGCACACACAGCTAGGACATAGAAAACCTGGAGCCAGGACACAATTTCAGTCTGCCCGAGTCCAATGCTACCTGTGTCTCCAAAACTGACCCTCCAGCTATATCCCAGGATGATCAGCTCAGAATCATGTACTATCATGAAGTTAGCAACAGAATCTGAATCTCCATTCATAATCCTAATAGTGCCAAAGAGTACTATTTTGGATCCAAGAGAAAAAAGAACAGGGGTCAACCCCAATTCATAAATGTCTACTCCACATGAAGGCAGACAATATCAAATCAATTCAAAGGAAATGTTTTTTAACAATGCACATAATAATATTCACATTGGAGAATGGAATTTTACTTCAACAAATCAATACTATCTATCACACTAACTGAATATTGATAACTCAAGTTGTATTGATTCTTTAATTTGTTTACATTTAACATGCAAAATCCTTCTGATATTACAGTTGTCTAAAGGCATGAAGCATAAGGAGTTTAGATCTCATTTTATGATGTCATATAGTTAATGTTAAAATAAAGCATCAACACTAAGGGGCTCAGTAAATTCTCCCTGATAGACAGGGCCCACACATTGCTCATATCTGAGAAGCTGCTTTACGGGCCATTGAGTCTGTTAAGAGCTTCACGACTGCTTAGAGATTCTTATTATTAGAATCTTGTTTTTGTTGCCATTATTACCTTGGTGATATTTCAAGGGTTCAAGGTGACCCTGGCCTCCTTTCAAGCACTGGCGCATGTATGTAATAAAGCTATGAGCTTTTGACATTCCTCGAATATTCAGTGTACTTACTGTAGCCCAGTCATTTGTGTTTCATGCTGCTGCTAATAGTTTGTGCCATTTCTCATGTTTTTTTCAAATATAAGTGCTGCAGTGGCAGGACGGGAGGTGAGGAGAGGAAAAAGGGAACAGGTCCATTTTCTTTAAACTCATCTAAATTGCATATCATTTCCTTTCTAGTTTGGTCTCCTTTCAAACCTGGATGTTACTATGGAACAATCCCAGCTACTCAGGAGTCTGAGGCAGGAGGATTGCTGTGAGTTTACAGCCAACCTAGGCTGCATAGTGAGTACCAGGCCGGCCATGGCTACATAGCAAGATTTTCTCCAAAACAGATGGCTGAAGATGAAGGTAAGCAATACTTTGCTTGCTTACCAGGTAAAAGGGTCTATGTTCAGTTTTCAGTGCCCCCAAAACAAACAAGCAAGCTAGCTAGCAGAAAGAAATTGAGCATGCCCTCCATTTCCCCCCAAATTCAAATGGGGGCAATGAGATACTCTATTCCATGAGTAAGGGGAAATTGGGGGAACAGCATAGAAAAAGACTGGCTGCTGTTTTTAGATTATTCCAGTCTGAGCCTGTTCCTTCCAGTGTAAAATGAAGACAAGATGGTATTTTCAACCCCAGGAGGGCCATATTTAAGCTGAATGTAAAAGGCACTAAAATGTGTATGTATCAACTAGACAATGTCTTCACTGAAGTGGTGCTCAGAAAAGTCATTTCTGTGTGCCTTTAATCCCAGCACTCAGAAGGCAGCAACAGGTGAGTTTGAGGCTACCTGGTCCAAATTGGAACTTTGGGCCAACCAAGGATACATAGAGAGATCCTGTCTCAAAACAAAACAAA
Source organism: Peromyscus maniculatus bairdii (assembly GCF_049852395.1). Classification (NCBI taxonomy): domain Eukaryota; kingdom Metazoa; phylum Chordata; class Mammalia; order Rodentia; family Cricetidae; genus Peromyscus; species Peromyscus maniculatus. Next base: position 21,554,386 of record NC_134875.1, on the reverse strand, counting down.
ACAAAAAAACCCAAAACAACAACAACAAAAAAACCCAGAAGCCAAGCATGGTGATGTCTGCCTTTAATCTTAACACTTGGGAATATGAGACATGAACATCCCAAGTCCATGGCCTGCCTAACCTACAAAGTCAATTCAAGGTCAGTCTGGGAAACTTAGACTCAGTTTCAAAATAAAAAGTAAAAAGAAACTCTATCATTATTAGCCCAGTGATAGAACACTTGACTAGCATGTGCAACTCTCAGGGTTCAGTTCCCAATATTGAGGTGTGTTGGGGTGGGGGATGACCATCTGTTCATCTTACAGGACAGTACACATTAACTATTTCAGTGAGGCAGAACAAAGGAGCTATAAATGCATTATTAAATTATAGTCTGCATTAAGCAGACTTACTGAGAATGTTCCTCAGCCTTTTTATTGCACTCTAAGGAGGAAATATTCAGAACACTTTGAAGCATTCATGCTTGTCAAATAAATATAAAATAAGGGGCAATTAGGCAATGTATGCTTCAACATGTGAATCTAATAGAGCTGTTGTAGAAAGTGTGATCCATGAATTGATTAGGATTTTCAAAAATAATTTACGGTTTGTCAACAAATTACATTCCAAGCCTTTTCCATTAGTTTCTGGTTTTGGTTTTGTTAATGATTTACTTAGTTTTTTATTACTCTGTGTGTGTGTGTGTGTGTGTGTGTGTGTGTGTGTGTGTGTGTGTGTGTGACATGTGGATACACATGGAGGCCAGAAGAGGGAGTCACAATCCCTAGAGTTGGAGTTACAGGCAACTCCAGCTGGGAACTAAACTTTGTTCTTCTGCAAGAGCAGCAAGTATTCTTCACCCAGATCCACCTCTCCACTTCCTGTTTGTGTTTGTTTCACACAGGGTCTTGCTATGTGGCCCATGCTGGCCTAGTATTTGCAATCCTCCTGCCTCGGCCTTCTGAGTGCTGGGATTACAAGCATGAGCTCTCATGCCTGGTGCAACTCCAGAAGCTTTCCCTGGAAGTTTGAAGTTCATTTTGAAGTAGTTCAACCTTCTCACTTTACAGAGGAGAAAAACAGGCTCCATTTGGGATATAACTTGCTCAGAGACATATTTGTATTTCTATCCCTCAACATTTCTTTAAAAAAAAAACAGATTCATTTTATTTCTTAGTTATGTTATGTATGTGCTGTGTGTGATTCTTTGCACATGAGTATGCATACCTGAAGAAGGCAGAGGTGTTGTATCTCCTTGCAGCTAGACTGGCAGTTGTGAGCCATCCAGTGTAGGCTGTTGGAAACTGAACTCCAGTCCTCTACAAGAGCAATACACTCTCTTAACTCCTGAGCCGTCTCTCAGGTCCCATATCCCTCAACGTCTTCATCCTAGTTTCTTGAGCATTCAAAGTGCTTTGACATACTTCTTCAGTGCCTCAGGTTCTCTGTATGCAAACTGGAGGTAATTATAGGGACAACCTCAGTTAAGGGTGCTGTATCTAACCTACCCTTCTGTAAGTATTAGCTATTATTATTTTATTGCAGTGATCTCCATCTCCTAGAATCTTAGCCATAGCCTTTGAAGGCGGGCATCGTAGGCCTTGCCATCCCTTTATCTATGAGCATATCAAAAGACAAAGGGGACGAAAAGTCTCATCTGCCATATAAGCAGTTCAGTTCCATCTAGACCTATGATACTCTGTACTCAGCGAAGATCAACACTTTCAGGACCCTTTACAACTCTAAAACTCTATGCTTTCTAATTAAAGGAGCCTCATAGTCAAGCTTTGAAAAACTTTATGCCTTTCTTGTCTCAGAAGACAAGAAAGCAGTCTAGGGACCTTCTCACAATGGATGACATTGAAGGCCCATGTCTTTAATCTGGGCCAATTTTGCTCATCTCATAGCATGTCAACTACCAAAACAATGAGTCTTGCAAAGGAAACTATTATTTGTAAGATGGCTGAGCATAGTGGGGGGAAGACCAGACTCTCAAACCTGAAGAGAGGATTTAGGGGTATTTATGGGATAAAGATCTGAGTATGGTGGTGCATGCCTATAATCCTGGCTGTTGGGAGGTAGATGCAGGATGAACAGGAGTTCTAGGTCATCCTTGGCTACATAAAGAGCTTGAGACCCGCTTATCATACTACATGAAACACTGTCTAAGGAAAAATAAAGAAAAGAAAAAGAAGTAGAGTGGTCAGACACGGGGGAAAAGTAATTAAAAGTAGTCAGTGGTCTAAACATGTGGGATCAAACTTCATGGCTCTTCATGGGATGTATGTAAAGAAAAGGACAGTGTTAAAATGATCTGAAGGTGGACTTAACCTCCTTCTGTCATCAAGAAGTCACCAAATGCATGTGAGAAGAGTTTGTGGTTTTAACAAAAATGGCCTTCAAGTCCACGAAGAGTCTCCTAGTCAACCATTATCCCATAAGTCAGAAACATCAAAGTTATCTATTGCCAAGCTTTATCAAGCTAGTGGGAGACTAACAGACACAGCTGTATTAGCTGCAGAATTAGTGAGGTTTAAAGGTAACTCCAACAGGGCATCCCTGTAATCCCAGCACTTGGGAGGGGAAGGCAAGAGGATTGGAAGTTCCAGCTCATCTTGAGCTACATAGCAAGACTGAGGCCAGTGAATCATGTATGAGACCCTGTCTCTCTTTTTTAAGAGGCTTGTTAGGTTCAAAGCAGCCCCACCCCACAAATGACAGCACTGGTAACAATGTCGTCAACCGAAGGCCTTTGACTGGGCAGAGGTCTAAAGGACAGTTTCTGTTTACTAGTAAGTTCCATTAATTTACCCCAAAGGTCAATTATGGAATGCAACCATTTAGCATGCTCATGCAAATGTACAGATACACATAATTTAAAAGAGAATACATTTTAAAGAGTTGAGACTGTTTTCCAGGTGATAACTTGGTACTTGCCTAGTCTCCTAGAGGTAAACTGCTGTCCTCTCTACCTTGTGTTTTTAAAACCTTCATTTACTTATTTAATGTATATGATTGTTTTGCCTACATGTGTGTCTATGTGCCTGGTACCCAGGGAGAGTGCCTAGGGAGACCAGAAGGCCATTGGATCCACTGGGACTGGAGTTACAGACAGTTGTGAGCAGCCAAGTGGTCCTGGGATGCAAAGCCCGGGCCTCTGGAAGAACAGCTAGTGCTCTTCACCACTGAGCCATTTCTCCAGCCCCCATGCTTTCCTCTCCACCTTGTATCAATAAAGGAGTATATGCCATGGTGAGCTGCTGTAAGGCAAATTTCTTTGCTTCTTGTAATAAATTACAGGTGGCTGAGATGGCTCCTAGGATTGCTGAGTGTTTGAAGGCAGCCCATGTGACAGTTAATTCCAGGACAGCCAGGACTGTCTCAAACAACCAAACCAAAACGAAAATGAATATTGTGGCACATGGTTGTAACCACAGAACTTTGAAGCAGGAGGATTGCTTGGAGTTCAAGGCCAGCCTTGGATAAATAAGGAAGCCCTATCTAAAAAAACAAAGAACCCAGGCAGTGGAGGCACACGCCTTTAATCCCAGCACTGGGAGGCAGAGGCAGGCAGATCCCTGTGAGTTCGGGGCCAGCCTGGTCTACAGAGCGAGTTCCAGGACAGCTAGAGCTACACAGAGAAATCTTGTCTCAAAAAAACAAACAAACAAGTGAACAAGCAAATAATATCTGAATATTTTGTTGTTGAGACCGGGTTTCACTATACAGCCTGGGCTGGCCAGGAACTTGCCATGTAGACCTGTGGTGATCTTTTGCTGTTGAATCCCAAGTGGTAGGATTATGGTCCTGCAACACCAAAGTCACCAAGGCAAAATATCTGTTGTTTTCAAAGGTCATTTTGACTGTAGAATGGGCAAGGAAGGCTCCATAGAAGCCCTAATGAATATCCAAATTTGAGATAACGTCTGTAACTATATGTGACATGGGAATAAGAAGATTAACTCAGGTGGCTTCAGAAAATCATCGAGCACTTAGTTAAGAGCAAGCTTAGTCCCAGATGATGGGGACATTGCTGTGAATGAAACAAACTTCTGCTGGCAGACCTCACATTCTAGTGCTAAGCTGTGTCTGGTGGCTCAAGCCTGGAACCCAGCTGCCTGGAAAGCTAAAGCGGGACAATTATAAAAATCAAGGCCAGCCCGTGCAACTTAATAAGACCTTTTCTCAAAATAGAAAGGCTGGGTATGTAGCTAGGTAAAGCATTTGCCCAGCATGTTTGTGCCTTTAGGTTCGATTGATTACTAGTACCTAATCAAAGCAACAGAGAGACAGACAAAACCCAAAGAAGCAACTCCATGGGGCATTTGCTACTCTTCCAGAGGACCTGAGTTTGATTCCCAGAACTCACATCAAGTAACTCCAGCTTCAGGAGATCTGACACCCTTTTCTGGCCTCCATAGGTATTCACACACATGTGGCATACAATCACACAGACATACAGACACAGACACACACACACACAAATAAAAATAAACTTTCCAAAAGAAATTTCACCAGGCAGTGGTGGTACACACCTTTAATCCCAGCACACGGGAGGCAGAGCCAGGTGGATCTCTGTGAGTTCAAGGCCAGCCTGGTCTACAGAGCGAGATCCAGGACAGGCACCAAAACTACACAGAGAAACCCTGTCTTGAAAAAAAAAGGAATTTCACATATGGTGTATGAGGTCATGGTAAATACTAAGCAGGAAAATAAAACAAGGCAGACACAGAATGGAATAGAGGCATGCCATTTTTATATGACAGTCTTTTTTTTTTAAATTTCAAGATGAGGTTTCTCTGTGTAACAGTCCTGGCTGGCCTGGAACTCACTATGTAGACCAGCCTGGCCTTGAACTCACAGAGATCTGCCTGCCTCTGTCTCTCAACTGCTGAGATTAAAGGCATGTGCCACTGTGCCAGGCCACATGACCACTTTGAAAGCAGTAGAGATTGAAGGAAGAGAGAAAGAGTGCCATGTTCTAGGGGAACAACATTCCCAGCACTGAAAACAGTAAGTATAAAGGCCCTGATGTATACAGAGCCTTCTTAGTATTCGGTTCAGTGTGGTATTTGACAATGAGAAGTTGGATCAGATTGGTTCTGTAATCTAGGCTGTAAGAGATATAACCGCTTTCTAGACAGGACAATCAGTGAAAGCAAAAAATTCTGAGATGATAATGCTGGTTCAGGAGAGTAAGACCCTATTGTAAGAGGGACCTAGATTCCAGAAAGTGGGAGGGGCTTATATCCTAAGTAATTCCCAGCCTTGTCAAGTGCCCAGCACTGACTGTCACAGGCAGCATCTGTGCATGAGTTGTTACAAGGTAAAGAGGAATGAGATCTGGGTAGAGCAGGCTGGGTATGTATTTTAGTTGGTACAGTGCTTGAACTAGCATGTGGGAAGCCCTAGCTTCGATCCCTAGTCCACCATAAACTGGGCATGGCGGCACATGCTTGTAACCTCAGCTACATAGTTCCAGACCAGCCTGAGCCACAGGACAGTCTGTCTCAAGAATAAAGAAAACTGTTAGGCTGGACGAATAGCTCGGTAGCTAAGAGTTCGTGTTGCTCTTGCAGGGGACTCAAGAATGGGTTCCCAGAAGACAGGTTGAGTGGCTCACAACCACATGTAGCTACAGTTCCAGTGAATCTGGTGCCCTCTTCTGGCCTCCATGGGTGCTGCATGTACATGGTGCCCATAGAGATAAGCAGGCATACACATACATTTTTTTAAGATTTATTTATTTGTTTGTTTGTTTATTATGTATACAGTGTTCTGCCTGCACGTATGCCTGCACTGCAGGCCAGAAGAGGGCACCAGATCTCATTACAGATGGTTGAGAGCCACCATGTGGTTGCCAGGAATTGAACTCATGACTTCTGGAAGAGCAGCCTGTGCTCTTAACATCTGAGCCATCTCTCCAGCCCACACATAATTTTTTAAAAAAATCTTTTTGTTTGTTTGTTGTTGTTTGAGACAGACTTTCTCAATGTTGCCCTGGCTGGCCTGGAATTCATTCTGTAGGCCAGGCTGGCCTCGAACTCACAGAAATCTGCCTGCCTCTGTCTCCTGAGTGCTGGGATTTAAGGCATGTGCTGCTATGCCTGGCATTAAAATCTTCTTTAAAATAAAGAACTAGGTGTTCTATGCCTGTAATGCCAGGTGGAGATAGGGAAGTCAGGATTCCAGGCTCATCCTCAGCTATACGGCTAATTCAAAGGCATCTTGGGCTCCATGAGACCCTGCATCAATAACAAGTTAGATGGAATTTATCTTGCTAACCCATCAGTGACCTCTTTGAGAGTGAGAGCATCTTCTGGGTTGTCCAAGTGGAACGAATATAGTCACAAGGGTCCTCATAAGTAAAAGAAGGAGGGTTGGGGATTTAGCTCAGTAGTAGAGTGCTTGCCTAGCAAGCGCAAGGCCCTGGGTTCGATCCTCAGTGCCCTCCTCCCAAAAAAATGTAAAAGAAGGACTCAGGAGATACAGTGGTTTGATATAAAGGGGACTTAACCTGCCTCTCTCACCAGAAAGGAAGAAGGTGGTGAGCCAAGAAATGTAGGGGGCCTTTTGAAGTTGGACAAAACAAGGAAATGGATTCTTCTGGCACCTCTACAAGGAAATGAAGCCCTGCACCCTGAAATGGATCAACAAAAATAAATATAGCTCAGAAAATGAGAACATCAAAGGCTCCCTCCCTGGCTTCAGATTAGTCATCAGTAAAATGGTGGATTTTTTTTTATTAGGTCAGTGATGTTCAAACCTTTTTTAGCTATTGTGATGGTTAACTTTATGTGTTAACTTGGCCGTGCCACCAGGTTGAGAATGTTTGACCAAACATTACTCTAGATGTGTCTGTGTGGGTGTTTTGGCATGAGCTTCCTATTTAAATCAGTCACTGGGGAAAGCAGCTTGGCCTCCGTACTGTGGGTGGGCTCATCCAGCCAGTTAAATGCTCACAAGAAGAAAGGGGCTCAATTCCCTGTGCAGGAGAACTCTTCTTGGCTGGTGGTCTTTGAAGTTGGATATTGGCTTTGTTCCTGCCTTTGACTTAGAACTAAAGCGTTTTCCCGAGTCCCCAGCTCATGGCTTCATCCCACATATCTCATCACTTGTCAATCTCAGTAATCATAACGGCCAAGTCATTGAATGAACTCTTTCTCTCTATAGTTACATCCTATGTGTTTTGTTCTCTGGAAAACTGAATACTGATATCAGATAAAAGCGAAAATTCTTTAGTTGTCACAGGGCTGGGTGGCTCAGAGTCTTCTCTCTCTCTCTCTCTCTCTCTCTCTCTCTCTCTCTCTCTCTCTCTCTCTCTCTCTCTCTCTCTCTCTCTCTCTCTCTCTTCCCCCCCTCCCTCCCTCCCTCCCCTGTCCTTCCCCACCTCTTTCTGGGCTCCAGACCTTTAATGAAATTATCCACATGCAGTCATCACTTAGCTTTTGACTTTGTAACTTTGTTTCTTTTCCCCTTCAAAACAGTAAGAGGATTTGCTGCAACACTTGTTTGATACAGGGTCTTCTCTAGCACATGATGGCCTTGAACTGCTGATCCTCACGTCTCTGCCTCCTGAATGTGGTACTATAGGCTTTCATCAACACATCCAACTCTCTCTGGAATGCTTGTACTTTTCAGTTTAGACTCTTCTTTTTGCATGTATGTGTGTGTGTGTAGTGTAGATACAGGTATGTATGTGTATTTACATATATGCATGGGCATGTGCATGCACATGTGTATGCATGTTCGTGGAGGCCAGAGGCTGTGTCTTTCACAATTGCTCTTCATCATGTATATTGAAGCAAGGGATCTCATTTGAACCGAGACCTCAATAATTTGGTGAGCCAGCTTGCTCTGAGGATCCCTTCTCCATCTACAGAGTACTGGGATTATAAGTAGGCCACCACACCTACCTGGTATTTAAGTGAGTTCTGGTGTTATGCTTGCATGGGAAGCACTTTACTTGCTGAGCTGTAGCCTCAACTTTACATGCTATTGTGAAAGAAATGTTTTTGGTTGGGAATACTTAATGAGTGCTTCTAATTCCTTAGGAATTATAGGTCCATTTAAATTGTTTATCTGATCTTGATTTAATTTGGGTATGTGATATATGTCAAGAAAATTGTCCATTTCTTTCAGATTTTCCAATTTTGTGGAGTAGAGGTTTTTGAAGTATGACCTGATGATTCTCTGGATTTCTTCAGAGTTAGTTGTTATGTCTCCCTTTTCGTTTCTGATTTTGTTAATGTGGATATTCTTTCTCTGCCTTTTGGTTAGTCTGGATAAGGATTTGTCTATATTGTTGATTTTCTCAAAGAACCAACTCTTTGTTTCATTGATTCTTTGTATTGTTCTCTTTGTTTCTATTTCATTGATTTCAGCCCTCAATTTGATTATTTCCTGGTGTCTATTCCTCCTGGGTGAGTTTGCTTCTTCTTGTTCTAGAGCTTTCAGGTGTACTGTTAAGTCGTTAGTGTGAGATTTCTCTGCATTCTTCATGTGGGCATTTAGAGCTATGACTTTTCCCCTTAGCACTGCTTTCACAGTGTCCCATAAGTTTGGGTATATTGTGTATTCATTTTCATTGAATTCTAGGAAGTCTTTAATTTCTTTCTTTCTTCCTTGACCCAGTGGTGATTCAGTAGAGCGTTGTTCAGTTTTCGTGAGTTTGTAGGCTTTCTGTTACTCTGTTGTTGTTGTTGAAATGCAGCATTAATCTGTGGTGGTCTGGTAAGATACAGGGTTATTTCAATATTCTTATATCTGTTTAGACTTGCTCTGTGATGAGTATGTGCATTCCAGAGAGAGCTGGATGTGTTGCTTAGAATACCACACTCAGGAGGCAGCTAAAGAAAGATCAGGAGTTCAAGGCCATCCTTTGCTACAGAAGACCCTGTATCAAACAAACAAGTATCCCAGCAAATCCTCTTTCCTTCATTCTCTCTTCATTTAGTTACACGCTGCTACTGTAACAAATGACCACAAATTCAGGGCCTGAAAGCACAGATCTGTTACCTATAGTTGGAGAGGCAGAGTCCCAAATCTGTCTCACAGGGATAAAGTCAATGCATCCCCAGAGAGGAGTTGCTTCTGGAGCCTCCAGGGAGCACTTGCTTCTCTCCCAGAGAGTCTGGGTTCGATACCCAGCACACACTTGGTGGGTCACAGCTAGGACTGGTTACCAGCACCCACACTAAACAAACTGAGCACAGTGGTACACACCTGTAATCAAGTGTGCTAGAGTGGGAGGCAAGGGTGTCAGAAGCTGACGGCCATCTTTGTCTATGCAGCAAGTTTCAGGCCAGCTTGAGATACATGGAATCCGGTCTCAAAAACAAGAAGAAAAAAATACATCTCTATACGAAATCAAAACACAAATCAACGTTGATTCTAGTAACTATAATTCTTTTTTACAACCGATTTTTCTGAAAAGTAAAGAAGTAGCTAGCCATGATTATACACACCTACCAACAAAGAGTTGGAGGTGAGCTTGGGCTCCATGAGACAAGCTGTCTCAAAACAAAACAAAACAAACAAACCTACAAAGAATATATGCACATTGTTAATTCAAATTACAAAATGGCATGCAGTGAAGAGTGGATGTCCTTACCACAGGCCCATACAACAGATTTTGCTTTGTTTTGTCTCTTTTGAGACCAACAACATTAACAGTTAAGCCAGGAAGAGTCACATATGTGGCCCAGCATTAGGAAGGCACAGATAATACGATAAGGAGCCCAGGGCCATTATGTCAGCTACATAGTGAGTTGGAGGGAAGCCTGGACTACTTGAGATGAGACCCTGTCTCAATCCCCCTTTAAACAGTAAGTTCGTTGGTATCCGATCTAAAGCGTCTTTTACATACTTCTGGGAATAAGTGGTCCTGTTTTCTTCTGGTTTGTTTGAGAAAGGACCTTACCCTGTATCTCCGGCCGACCTGGGTCTTGAGATTGCCCTGCCTCAGCCAATATGACAGGCATGCGGCAGCACAGGCAACTGCAGTGGTCTTGTAGCATCTCCTTGCCTAGATCCTCCTCAGTTTCCCTTATGTGCCAGTGTCAAAGTTAAGTTTTCCCTTTGCTCTACTACTAAGAAGCAAAACATGCTTTAAACAAACAAACAAACAAACATGGGATTGCTTACACCAGGGACTTCTAGTCTAGAGGATCCCTTGCTACTAGAAATTATATTTGTTTTTATTTTATTCCTTTGTATTTAGTGTGTTATTATTCTTGGTGGTGGTGATGGTGGTATGTGTGTGTGCACAGAAGTGTGCCATGGTGCACTTACAAAGATCAGATCACAACTTTTGGCACTTAGTTTTTCTCCTACTGTGAGTTCTGGAGATCACTAGGCTATGTGGCAAGCACTTTTACCATTTCCCCAGCTCCAGAAATTGTATTTAAAATTTGTCATTTTCCTTTGAAAACTCTATTGCTTTTGTTGCAAGAGACCCTTATAACCCCAGTACTTATATTTCCACAGAAGACAAGGACTTTAGGAAGGACAATTTTTCTACTTCTGTCTCTCTCTCTCTCTCTCTCTCTCTCTCTCTCTCTCTCTCTCTCTCTCTCTCCCCCCCCCTCTCTATACACACACACACACACACACACACACACACACACACACACACACACACGCGTGTGTGTGTGTGTGTGTGTGTGTGTGTGTGTGTGTGTGTGTGTGTGTATTTGAGACAAGGTCTCATTCTCTAGACCAGGGTGGCATCAAACTCACAGAGATCAGGCTGCCTCTGCCTCCAAGTGCTGGGGTAAAAGGCATGCACCACCATATCCAGCTTCTTTTGTATTTTATTATTATCTTTTTTGTTGTTGTTTTTAAACCCCAAGCTAAGTTTCCCTTCCCTCCCCTCCTCCCAACTCCTCCCCTCCACCTCCCTTTTACTCCTCCCTCCATTCACTCTTCCACTGTTTCTGGATTCTAACAATATACCCCAGGGTGGCTTGGAACTCACTGTGTATGGCAGGCTGACCTCTGGTGTATAGTAAGCCTCCTTCTGAACCCCTTATTTGCTTCTCCCTAAAGAAAGAAGAGGGACTAGTACTTTTGTTTTTGTTTTTGTTTTTGTTTTTCGAGACAGGGTTTCTCTGCGTAGCTTTGCGCCTTTCCTGGAGCTCACTTGGTAGCCCAGGCTGGCCTCGAACTCACAGAGATCCACCTGGCTCTGCCTCCCGAGTGCTGGGATTAAAGGCGTGCGCCACCACTGCCCGGGAAGGGACTAGTACTTTTAATGGACTGGATTCCATTGCTGTTAATTCTGGGCCAAGCTGGTATGTTCAAGGTCATTGCACACAAGTAACTTATCCTCTTGTCCCATTTTTCTATGTAAGTGGCAAATATCCTGTTTCTTTCTTCAGTGACTGACTCACAGCTTTTCTTGTATATGACTAGATAGATAATCCTGTATATTAAATATTACAGAAAGCCATTGTTTTAAACTAAGCTCCTTAAACAGAGAAGGCAAAAAAAAAAATCAAAATGGAGTCACACATGCTGAAGTTCCAGTTGCCAAGTTGAAAGTAAGCTATGTAGCTAAAAAGACAAATTCAGAATCCTCCTCCTCCTCCTCCACTCTACCCCTGCATCTGAACCTGCACCCAAACAAGGTTCCCAGAGGCAGATCTGTCCCATGTAAGCAGCTCAACTCTGAAAGACCCCATGCATCCAGAGCACCCAGTAAGAGGAAAGCGGGCCTGTGAATCCTGCTGCTCTGCTTGGTTAGATTTCCAAAGAATCTTCATAGAGCCCTGACACAAGGTGGGGAGATGTAGAGGAAAGTGTCATAGACACACACACACACACACACACACACACACACACACACACACACACACACTCACACACACACACACACACACACACACTCAGGAGCATTCAGTTGAGAGCAGCAGCCCAGGGCTTCTGAGTCCCTAGCCAGGGTCAATTCTTTTATAGGCCACTGTCTGCCTGTTGAGCTGGTCCCTGTCCACATTTCTATTTCCCAGGAGACAACTGTGACTTACCACCAATCAACAGCTAAGGCGTCTATCAACCTAAATAAGATCAAAATTTTCGAAGCCCTCTTGCAAATAATAGTAAGTTTGCAGCTGCAGTGGTGCTCATGTGGTTTTGGTACTCACACTCATCAATATCTGAAATGTGAGCTAGTCAAAAAAGCATGATCTTAGCCCCAGTCCATGTAGAGGGCAAGGAGCCACTTGGGTCTTCCTATCCCACACAGCAGCCACTGGCCTCACACACTGGCTAGTTTTATGCCAACTTGACACAAGATAGAGTCATCAGAGATGGGGGAAGATCAGTTAAGAAAATGCTTCCACAAGCTCAGCTTGCTGGCAATCCCATAGGGCATTTTCTTAATTAATGATTGATGGGGGAGCCCAGCCCATTATAGGTGGTGCCATCCTTGGTCTGATGGTCCTGGATTCTATAAGAAAGGAGACTGAGCAAGTCATGGGGAGCAAGCCATTAGAAGTACCCCTCCATAGTCTCCTGCCTCCAGGTTCCTGCCCTGCTTGAGTTCCTCTCCTGATTTCCTTGGATGGTGGACTATGTGGTTGGAAGCTTTCCTGTGTCCTGCCTGGCCCAAGCGGTCGGGACAAATCTCTCACCCACAGTCCCCTCAGTCGTTTATAAAATAATCACACAGAGGCTTATATTATTTATAACTGCTTGGCCATTAGCTCAGGCTTATTACTGACTAGCTCTTACATCTAAACTAACCCATAATTCTTATTTATGTTTAGCCATGGCTTGGTACCTTTTCTCAGTTCTGCCTTCACATCTTGCTTCCTCTGTGTCTGGCTGGCGACTCCTGACTCAGCCTTTCTCTTCCCAGAATTCTCCTTGTCTGCGTATCCTGCCTATACTTCCTGCCTGGCTATTGGCCAATCAGCATTTTATTTATTAGCACACATTCACAGCATACAGAAAGACATTCCACAGCAGGACTACAAGCTATAAGATGAAATAAATCCTTTCCTTCCCAAGTTGCTTTGGTCATGGTGTTTCATCATAGGAACAGAAACTTGCATACTGGGCACTTGGAATGTAGGTACTAGAAATAGAAAATACATGCCAGATCACTATAATTTTTTTTTTTTTTGATTTTTCGAGACAGGGTTTCTCTGCGTAGCTTTGCGCCTTTCCTGGAGCTCACTTGGTAGCCCAGGCTGGCCTCGAACTCACAGAGATCTGCCTGCCTCTGCCTCCCGAGTGCTGGGATTAAAGGCGTGCGCCACCACCGCCCGGCTCAGATCACTATAATTTAGTATAAGAAAAAGACCACACATTACCTTATTGGTGGTTTTTATGAGGAGCATTTGTCAAAAGGATAAGATTTTAGATCTATTTCTTTAAAATATTATATTAAAAATAGCAACAAAGAAAGTAAGCCATTTATCAGACTTTTGCAAAATTCAAGATTAGAGAGATAACAGGCAGATTTCTCAAAGGAGCCAAATTCAACTGGCACAATAATGAAGTTCCCTCTGCTTTAAGTTTTGCACAGAAGTCACCTGAATTACTCATGTTAACCACTCTTTTTCTGCCTTCTGGTCTCCCTACCTTACAAGGAAAGGAACTTGGAAATGGCTAATGCTCTTTTATTCATTCTGTTTCCTCCAAGGCTTTCTTTGTCTACAAAACCATACTCCTTAGGAACATGGGAGCATTAATTGCTTGTGTTTGTTGGTTTGTTTGTTTGTTTGTTTTGGGATGAAGTATTGCCTTGTTTGAGGATTACAAATAAAGCCAATTAAAATTGATGAACCAAATTATTAGGTTCCCCCCTTTTACACATCTGTTAAATCCACAGAGGCTGCCCTGTAGAGGGAATCAGCCAGTACCTTCCCTGAGTTACTAAGCTCCTGGCATGTGGCAGCCCCAAGATAGATTGGGTCAACAGGATTAGTTGCCTAAATTATGGCCATGTCTCCCATGTAGTACATTCGCTAATTGGCAAAGTTCAGAGACCCTGCCCTTTACATCTATAAATGCAAGGAATTCCCTTTGTTATTTGGGTTTTTGCTGGCTCTACATCATAGTCCAGCTTCCCCAGCCGTTACTATTTGAAGTTCTTGTTTTATTTTATTTTATTTTATTTTATTTTTTTATTTTTTTTTTTCCGTTTTTCGAGACAGGGTTTCTCTGTGTAGCTTTGCGCCTTTCCTGGGACTCACTTGGTAGTCCAGGCTGGCCTCGAACTCACAGAGATCCGCCTGCCTCTGCCTCCCGAGTGCTGGGATTAAAGGCGTGCGCCACCACCGCCCGGCTTCTTGTTTTATTTTTTATTAATTAATCAATTAATTGATTTTTTCTCAGCCTGAGCATAGTTTCCCCTCCATCCCTCCTCCCCTCTCTCAACCCCTCATCCACTCCTTCCTTCCCTTCAAAAAATGCAGGCCTCCCATGGATATCAGCCAGCCATAGCATATCAAGTTGCAGCAAGACTAGGCACCTCCTCTCCTATTAAGGCTGGATGCAGCAACTCAACAGGAGGAAAGGGTCCCCAAATCAGGCAGCAGCCCCCACTCCCTCTGCCAGGAGTCCCACACAAAGACCATGCTGTACAACTGCAAAGGAGCCAATCACCTGAAATCAGTCTCAGTATGTCTCTCTACTGAACCTGGAAAGAATCCTTAATATTTGAAAACATGTCTCATTTATAAGAAATGGATTGGAAGTCCACTTTATCTTTATAGCCTTTCGATAGTCTCTCCAGACTTGATGTTTTTTTGACAGTCTCATGTAACTCAGGCAGGTCTCAAATAAGCTGTATGGTAGAGGATGACCTTGAACTTCCTGATTCTCCTGCTACCAAGTCCTGAGTGCTAGAGTACAGGAATTCACTACCATGCCCAGCATCCTATTTTGGAACTCATTTTGTATCCTGGACTGGCCTCCAACTCAAATCAATCCTTCTGCATCAGCCTCTCAAGGGATAGTGTTATAATCATAAGCCACCTTGCTGGCAACATAACTTCTTCATGTTAATGAAATCCACAAATTGATCCACATCTGATTTTCTGTATATTTCTTTCTTGTTTCACGTCTCATAGGGAAGGGGTGTGGTTATGTAGCATCCTTAACCCAGTGCTCTACCATATATATGTAAGAAACAGTCTTTCCTAGTACTAGTTTGTTTTCTCCTGCTATGATAAACTTCATGAACAAAAGCACTTTGGGAAGGAAAGGGTTGTTTGGCTTCCATGTCCCAATCACAGACTGTCACTGAGGGAAGCCAAGGCAGGAACTCAAGGTAGGACTTGATGCAGAGACCACAGAGGAATGCTGTTTACTAGCTGGCTCAGCTTGCTTTCTTATACTGCCTAGGACAACCTACCCAGGGGTGGTACCACTCATAATGGGCTGGGTCCTATATTCTAATCATTAATGAAGAAAATGTGCTGGATGGTGATGGCACACGCCTTTAATCCCAGCACTTGGGGAGCAGAGGCAGGTGGATATCAGTGAGTTTGAGGCCAGCCTGGTCTAAAAAGTGAGCTCCAGGACTATTAAACAGAGAAACTCTGTCTTGAAAAACAAATAAACAAACAACAAGAGAGAGAGAGAGAGAGAGACAGAGACAGAGACAGAGACAGAGACAGAGAGACAGAGAGAGAGACAGAGAGAGAGAGAGACAGAGAGAGAGACAGAGAGAGAGAGAAAGAAAGAAAGAAAGAAAGAAAGAAAGAAAGAAAGAAAGAAAGAAAGAAAGAAAGAAAGAAAGAAAGAAAGAAAGAAAGAAAGAAAATGCCCCAGGCTTGCTTACAAGCCAGTCTGATGGAGGCATCTTCTCAATTAAGGTTTCTTCTTGCCAAATGATTCTAGTTTGTGTCAAGTTGACAAAAACCATAAAAAATGTGGAACCCACCAAAGGCCAGTGTTCAAATCGGCCTGCCTACTCTTGTGAAAGTCATGCATATACGCATGTTTGCCCAAGCCTTGGGGTCCAGACATTCCTGAAACTTGGCTCTTATCAGACCCTTCCCCTTTGAGATGATTATGAATCAACCAATCACATCATGTTGTGAGGTTGAGCTCTCACCAATGAATGCGGTGAGACACAGTTTTCACCTGTTTTAGAACAAAAACTGAGTGAATTCCCATCCCAGTGTACTTGCCTGGTTTGGGTCTTTACATGCCTTTCTGAAAAGTAAAAATTGCCTTTTTGAGTTACTTTCACTTTTTGTGTTTCTTTGTGCAACACCAGGAACATCCTTTTCCAACGTATATAGCCTTTGATTGGATGCTCCAAGAATTCGTTATACAGCCCTTACCTTAAGAACCTAAAGAACAAACCAGTGCCAACTGCCTAGAGGTGGAGCTAAGAAGATCAGGATCTGAGGCCAGCCTGGGCTACACAGTGAGCGAATTCCCCATAAAGCCAAAATCACCTGGAAGACAGAGTCTGCTGACCTTTCCTCCCTTATCCTCACTGCCTTCTCAAACAAAGCCTGTGCCTCACTCAGACTACTTCACCATCTGTAGTCCATCCCCTGCATCACTGCTTGGCCACTTCTTTCCTCCCTAAGTTCTTCTAATGCTTCTCTCTGCCACCTCAGATCCTACCCACATTTCAAAGCCATAGTTAACTTTTCTTTCTTTGTCTACAAATTAATTCTTCCACATCTGGATTTCAGAGTCTCAAGAGGGCACAAAAATCACATCATATGTGCCTGCTCCCTCAAACTTAGGAATAGTTAGAGTCACAGGAAATATTTGTGGCTAGAATTTACCTTTTCTTATTCCTCAGTTTAGAACTAGGTTCCTGAAGTAGTGGCTCAAGGGCTCAAGCCAAGGTATATACATGACTTACTGAGAGTTGCCAATACTCCCCATTTTAAGTTCATAGGACTAGCAACTGTTAGGGTCAGCCACAAGCTCACAGTCCTTGCTCTAGAAAACGCAGGTTTCTGCCCCAATATCCTAGTTGAAATAGTGGTCTAGATTTGTGGCTCTGCAGTGTTTCTCTTCTCCAGGCCAGGAGAGAGAGAAGTGAGTTACTGTCTTACTAAGTGGGAACTGGCATCTATCCTTTTCGTGCAGTCACAAAGCTACTGGACCGGTACTGTGTCTGATGCTGGTGGGGCTCAGTAGTAGGGCCCCTGCCTCCAGCACCTGCCCTGCATTTCTATTTCATAGATGAGAGCATTGCAGAGCAGAAAAGTAATTTGTCTCAGGTCATGTAGCAAGTAAATGCGCTTGTTTCTTGGTGACTGTGGGCAAGTGATTTCAGGAACCCTTACGAATACTAAAACTCAAGGATAATCAGCCTCCTATAGAAAACAGTGTCTTCTTTGCAGAGAATCTTATGCATATTCATTTTAATTTTTGTGTCTTTGTTATCTAGCTATTTATTTTGAGAGAGGGTCTCATATATCAGCCCATATTGGCCTCGAACTCAGTATGTAGTTGAGAATGGCCTTAACTGCTGATTCTCCTTCTTTTACCTCCCAAGTGCTGGGATCACCGGAATACATCACCATGTCTGGCTCACATACAGTCAGCTTTAAAACAAGACATTTCTTTTGTCAAGTGTGATGATTCATAACTGCAATCCTAACAACTCAGAAGATTGAGGCAGGAGGATAATGAGTTCTAGACCAACTTTTGCTAAAAAGTAATCTCTTTCTTTCTTTTTTTAAAAAAGGGAGAGCTGCTCAGTTTATGTACAGAATAAAATTTCTTCTTCATGATGAAAACATTAACCTTCCACAAATGTTTGTTGTAGCCGTAGCAAAGAAAAAAAATTCTCTATCCTAAATAAGCTTCTTGCTAAGTATCTGCATGGGATATGACTTAATAAAGCTGCAAGAATTCTGTTAATGTTGATACTAAAATTCCTTTCTTAAGAACATTCACACAGCAATAGCCACACTCAGCATCCACTTATAAAGACTTGAAAACCAGGAGCGTCCTCTAATCCAGCCCACTCCCACAGGGGCTGCCAAAACAGCACCAAGATTGTCTCTTCAGGACTCCCCAGGCCTGACAATTTCCTGCATTAAAAAGTGGGGTGCTCAGAAACACAATGAAACTTTGGTAAGTTAATAGGAATTTTTGAAAATGGCATAGCCACTATAATCCGTTTTTTTCTTGGATGAAAACATTGCCTAATCCAATCCTCTTATTGCAAGGAGTCTGTTTCATCCAGCTTCTTACAGTTTACATGAACAGGCTGGTTTTTTTTTTAATTAAGTTGTGATACTTTCTAGCTAGTTGGGTCACCTTAGAACATGGCACCATTCCAAAACAATGTAAAAATGGAAAGAATGCAAATGAAGTTAACACTCAGGTCATACAGTCCAGCCTTCTGCTGTTGATGGAAGCCAAGGGATCATTGTGAAAGGGATAATTGTCTCCACACAGTGTCAACTTCCAACATATTTCCAGACAGTGTTGAGATTCCTTTAGTGGAGCACCTAGCAGCTTTGAATCATGTGAACATTTTTAATACCACCACATGCTGAGCTTAAACAATTGTACAACAAATCCAGGCATGGTGAGGCTAAGGAGGGAGGATTGCCACAAGCTGGAGGCCAACCTGGCCTATAGAATGAGTTCAAGACTATCTCAAACAGCTGACCAAGACGGTCTCCAAAACAAAACAAAATGAATCCAAGAAACACACAGAGCAATTGGGTAACCAAATTGACCAGAAATGCATTTGCTTCTACTCTCTTGAGTATTAACCTGCTTTGACTCACTGCCTAAGCTTGAAGTCTGGTTTACAGATGTTGATGGCTCTCGTGACTTATATATTACTGTCTTGTCTCCATCTTTTTGTTGTTGTTGCAGTTGTTAGAGTTACAGTCTCATAATGTAGCCCAGGTCTGCCTGGAAATTGCTGTGCTGCCCAGGCTGGCCTCAACCTTGCAGCAACTCTCTTAGCTTCGGCTTCCAAGTGTTAAGCTGGCAGGCATGTGCATCACACCTGGTTCCTGCATCTTTCTTCCGCTTCTCTATCCTGCAAAGCCTATGAGGGCTAGCCTTGGCGAGTGACCAGCTTAGCTGAACTCTTTCTCATGAGAAATGCACTACATGGAGTTTGGCACCTCTGGAGGGAAGTACTGGGGGATATTTGCTATGTATTCTGTCAGTAACACTAGAGTTCTCTCCAAGGCATTCTCTCTCTCTCTTTCTCTCTCTCCATATATATATATATATATATATTCTCTCATAGAGTGCATCCGGATCACAGCCTCTACTCCTCCTAGTTCTCCGCCCCCTCCAGATCCACTCCTCCTCCATTTCCCTTCAGAAAAGAGCAGGCCTCCCAGTGCTTTCAATTAAACATGGCATAGCAAGATGCATAAGATGACTAGACACAAACCCTCATACCAAGGCTGGATGAGGCAACCCAATAGGAGGAGAAGACAAGAACAGGCAAAAGAGTCAGACACACCCCCACTCCCACTGTTAGGAATCCCACAAAAACCCCAAGCTAAGCAACCACAACATGTAGAGGACCTAGCTCAGATCCACGCAGGCTCCGTGATTGCCACTTCAGTCTCTGTGAGCCCCTGTGAGGCCTGCTTAGTTGATTATGTGGGCCATGTTCTCCTGGTATCCTCGACCCCTCTGGCTCCTACGATCCTTGCTCCCTATCTTCTGCGGAGTTCCCTGAGCTCCACCTAATGTTTGGCTGTGGGTCTCTGCATCTGCTCCCATCAGTTGCTGGAGAATGCCTCTCTGATGATGATTGGGCTAGTCACCAATCTGTGAGTATGGCAGAGTATCATGGGGAATCATTACTCTCTGAGCCATCCAGCTTCCAGTTCCACTGCCTGGCATTCAGGCAGTGTTGGGTATGGGCTCCTTCTCCTGGTATGAGCCCCAAGTTAGATCAGTCATTGATTGGCCACTCCCACAAGCTGGCTCTGAGCTACTATTGCCCCAGAATATCTTGCAGGCAGAACAGGTTGTAGGTTGAAGGTTTTGTGGCTGGGTTGGTGTCCCAATCCAACTGCTGGAAGCCTTGCCTGGCTACAGAAGATGGCCAGTTCAGGCTCTGTATCCATTACTAGGGGTCCTCATTAGGGTCACCCTCATAGATTCCAGGAAGTTTCCACTGCACTAGGCTTCCACATTGCCCCACAATTCCAGTCATCTCTCCCGTGTTCTCCCTCCATCCTCCCTCCCCAGACTGATCCCTCTGTTTCCATCCCCACCCACCTCCAGTCTATCCACAAAACCTATTTTGCTTTATTCATAATAGCCAGAAACTGGAAACAAACTAGATTTCCCTCAAACAAAGAATAGATAAAGAAAATGTGGTACATGTATACAATGGAGTATTACTAAGCTGTTAAAAAACAATGACATCATGGAATTTTCAAGCAAATGGATACAACTAGGAAAAAGTTACCCCGAGTCAGGTAACCCAGACTGAGAAAGACAAACATGATATGCACTCACTTATATTGAATATCAGCTGTTAAGTAAAAGATAGTCACACTACAAACCACAGACCCAGAGAGGCTAAGTAAGAAGGAGAGCTTCAGGGGACATGTGTGGGAGATGCTCCCTGGGAAGGGGAAACAGCCTTCCCATTAACTGCTGTACTCTGGGTGTATAAACAGAATTGAGTTGGGGAACTGATCATAATTTCTCCCCTGCTGTGGTTGATCTCAACCTTCTATTCCTTTACTTGAAATGTCCGGGGTGTGTACTCATCTTTTGTTTGGCTTTCAAACAGGGTCTTGGGGCTGGTGAAATGGTTCAGTGGGCAAAGGTGCTTTCCACCAAGCCTGATGACCTGTGTTCGATCTTTAGCACCCACATGGTAGCAGGTGACACCTGACTGTCAAAAGTTGTCCCCTGACCTCCACAAGTATGCTGAGACATGCCTGCCTCCCCTCAACAAATAAATACTATCATTACAACTTTTACAAAGAAAGAAATGGGGTGTACTGGTTTGTTTTTATTGTTAAGTTAGCACAGCCTAGTATCACCTGGGAAAGATAAACCTCAACTGAAGAATTACCTTGATTAGCTTGGTGTGGCAATGTCTGTGAGGAACTGTATTGATTATCGATTGACAAGAGGAGGGCCTAGACCAGTGTGGGCAAAACTCCTGTAAGTGGTCCTGGACTGTATGAAAAAGCTAGCTAGGAGCAAGCCATGAAGCTAGTTAGTTAAGTAGCCTTCTTCCATGGTTCTTGTCTCTGCTCCTGTTTGAGCTCCTGCTCTGATTTCCTCAGTGACAGACTGTCACTTGGAAATGTAAGTTGACATAAGTCCTTTCCTCCCCAGGTTGCTTTTGGTTGTGTTTATCATAGCAACAAAAAGCAAACTACAGCATGAGATCTTGCTGTGATGTTCAGGCTGGCTCCAAGTTCTTGTGCTCAAGCAACCACCTTGCCTCCATCTCCTGGGGAGCTGGGGCTACAAGCATACACAACTGAGCCCAGTTTTGTCCATGTGTCTTTCTCTTAAGAGTGCCATGCCATGCCTGTTAGCAAGCACCACAGATTTCAGTAAGTCCAAGCATTCCAGCTCTAGTCCAGCTGTGCAGCCTTTGCCTGCCTGGGCTCTTGTAGAGAATCCCAGACTGTGCAATTGTGCTACTTATGTTTCTCATCAGTCTGACAAAAATACCCAATGGAAACAGGGTAGGAAAGCCTTTTTTTAGTTAATGGCTAGGGAATTTTCCATCAGCTGAGCATGGGTGTGAACACCTGAACTCCTGTAGTTTCAGTACTCAGAGGCAGAGGCAGTGGGGTCTTGAGGCTGGCTTGGACTTGTTAATCCATCATGACAGACAAACCATAGTAGGAACACCCTGTTTATGGTGACAGAATCCTGGAGCTGCTACTTTTCACAAACCTATCCTCCAAGCAAAGAGTTCACTGGAATCAGGGCAGGACTATGGCCTCACAAGAACAGCCTCTGGTGACCCACTTCTGCTAAGACAGGCTCCAGAAGTCTTGCAAAACAGTGCTACCATCTGGGAAGAAGGTTTTCAAGTACATGAGAAAGTATGGGGTATTTCACAGTCAAATCATAATAGCAGCTTAGGCCCATAAAGAACAGTGGGTTTGGTTTGGTTATTCCCACAGTACTAGAGAAGAGGAGTTCAAGATCAAGGTGCCAGCAGATGGTTTCTCCTGAGGCCTTTATCCTTGGCTTATAGATTTGCAGGTTGTACCTTCTTCCTGTTCACAAGGTCTTTCTTCTATGTCTGTTAGTTCTATTATCATTCCTTCCTCCCTCCTCCCTCCCTCCCTCCCTCCCTCCCTCCCTCCTCCCTCCCTCCCTCCCTCCCTCCCTCCCTCCCTCCCTCCCTCCCTCCCTCCCTCCCTCCCTCTCTCTGTAACTTCTCTCTTTGAGACAACCTCTTACCTTAGCTTCCTGGGTTATTAGAATTATAGGTCCCTTAATCATTCACCCTAATTATTTAGTCTCAGTCTCCTCCTGCTCTTCCTATCTGTTTTTGTTTTCTTCTTTGATTATTTAATTTTTTTTTTTTAGTTTAGAAACATACATTGAGACTGAGATGGGTATCTAATATACCCCAGGCTGGTCTCAAACTCAGTATGTACTTAGGTTGACCTCCTACCTCTATCTCCCAATAGGTGTGTGACATCCCACCTAAAATGTCTTTCTTTTTCTTTTTCTTTTCTTTTCTTCCTTTCTTTTTTTTTTGGTGTGTATGTGTGTGTTGTACACATTTATGGGGACCAAAGGAGGATGTTGGGTGTCTGTCTTAGAGTTTCTATTGCTGTGAAGAGACACCATGACCATGGCAATTCTTATAAAGGAAGCATTTGATTGGGGTGGCAGCTTACAGTTTCAGAGGTTCAGTCCATTATCATCATGGTGGGGAGCATGGCAGTGTGCAGGCAGATGTGGTGCTGGAGCTGAGAGTCCTACATCTTGCAGGCAACAGGAGGTCAACTGACACACTGGGCAGTGTCCTGAACATAGGAAACCTCAAAGCCCGCCCCCACAGTGATATGCTTCCTCCAACAAGGCCATACCCACTCCAACAAAGCCACGCCTCCTGATAGTGCACGCCCTATGAGTTTATAGGGTCCAATTGCATTCAAACACAGTGGTGGTGTTCTACTCCTCTCTACCTCATTCCTTGAGACAGGGTTTCTCACTGAACCTGCAGCTAGGCTGGCAGCCAGCAAGCTCTAGCAGTCCTCTTGCCTCTGTTCCCCATACCAATGGGGTTGCAGATACATGCAGCCACACCCACATTGTTTACATTGGTCCTAGGGGTTCAAACTCAGGTCCTTATGCTTGTATGAAAAGTGCTCTTACTCACTGAGCACTATCTCTGCAGCACCATGGGTACATCCACTCATTTACTTGTTTATTTTAATTTTTGAGATTAAAGTCTCACTATGTAGCACAGACTGAACATTCTTGATCCTCTGCCCCAGCACCTTCTCCCAGTGACCGGATTACAGGTATATGGCAGTCTGTGTGGCTCTCCCATCTCTCTTCATAAGCATACAACTCATGTTGGATTCATGTTTACCCTAATGACCTGAATGAACTTAATTAGCTCAATAAAGACCTTATTGCTGGGCTTGGCATGGTGGTGCACACCTTTAGTCTAGCACTTTAGTCTAGTGCACGACCTCTGTGAGGTCGAGGTCAGCCTGGTCTACATAGCGAGGTCAGGACAGCCAGGGATACATAGTGAGACTCTGTTGGGAAGAGGGAGAGAGAGAGGGAAGAAGGAACTGAGAGGAGAGAGAGAGAGAGAGAGAGAGAGAGAGAGAGAGAGAGAGAGAGAGAGAGAGAGAGAGAGAGAGCTGCCAAATGCAGACAAACAGAGATATATTGAGGTTAAGGGTCCATACAAAAGTATTTGTGGTGTGGTGGGACATTTCAACCTCAGTGAAAGCTGGTGTGTCTGTTCAAAGTTGTTGCCTGGTGAAGGGATATCTCTGCACTTTCCTGGGGAGCAAGGCCAAGTGCAGGTTTAGCTGACCTCACACTGGAACCCCCATTTCCACATCCTTGCATTATGCAATTCGTGACCCCTTCCCTACTCTCGAATCAGCTTTGGCATGTCCACTCCAGTAACTGTAGGCTGATTGTCTCCACACTCCCCTTCCTGAACTCCATGCAGCTACCCAGAAAGACTTCAATGCCGTCATATAGATCCTTGCCCAGCAACTGAACGTTGCGTGACAGGCGAGTGCTCCTGACACGAGCCCTCTCTGCTCAAACTAAGCATTCTAAGGCTCTAGACTCTGCCCCTGTCTCAGTCATAGGCCCGCACTGTGTCTTCTCTGTTGCACTCAGACAATATGGAGAAATAGCTCAGAAGCCACTCATGATGGAAAAGTCTAGGGACTCTCAGGGACCCTCAAAAAGAAACCTTGAGCTCAGAGGAGTATGTGGGGGAGGTGATCTCTAACCTCATGATGAGGTAATACAGCTCTCTACTACCTAGCTGGCATGGTTCCTTGGCTTCCTGTCCAGTGTGAGCTGTTTCTCTTCCCTGGATCTGCCCACTCGAGCCCTGCTGGCTGTCACAGCATCTTCTCCCACTCATCCCCAGTCTCCTTTATCTCCGCCCTCTTGCTGATCCCCATATACAGCTTCCAACCTATTTATGTCCCTGGTTTTCACTTTGCTGGTTCCACTTTTCCACACCTAAGCCACTGTTACACCCCCTCTGTAGCCCATAACTGCCAAGGTTCCACACCAGGGCCCAGCTGATCCCAGGCGATCTCTCTCTCTGTCTCTCTGCCTCTGTCTCTCTCTCTCCCTGTTTGTCTCTGTCTTTGTCTCTGCCTGTATCTGTCTCTCTGTGTTTCCCTCCCTTTCACTACCCCTGAGTGCTTGACACAAGGTCTCAATGTGTCACTATGTAGCCCAGGCTAGCCTCAAACTCACTATGTAGTCTAGGCTGTCTAGGATTCTAATTCTTTTTATTCCCCTCCCCAATTCCTTTACAAAGACATGGTCTTACAATTGCTCAGTCTTTTTTCCAGGTTAGGATGCAAAAATGCCATGTGATCTTGAGGTAGTCTCAGGTTTTATGTTTGTGAGAATAGGAATTCCAGTCCACAGGGAATGATCAAGGCCTTTCTTCCTTCTGTCATAGCTAGACTCTGTCATTTTCAGCACCTATTACTATGGATGTAACCAACTGTTTTATTAAATAAGAAACACAGAAATAATGCAAAAGAGAAAGCCGAGAGGTCAGAGCTCAGAGCCAAAATCTCACCCTTCCGCCTGCGGTGTCCCAGCTTCCCGAATGAGGGCTTCTTCTCCTGTCTGTTAGTCTATTTAAAGAGACAGAACAAGCCACAGCTATCTCACCTCACCAGTTCCTCAGCTGGTCTTGTTTCCTCAGACTGGAAGCTTCTGTGTCCTCATCCCAATAGCTCTCAGCTGAACTGTGTTGCTCCAAAGCCTGAAAGCTTAACCAGCCAAATGCCTCTAGTTTCTGGTCCTCACGCCTTATATATCTTTTTGCTTTCTACCACCACTCCCTGGGATTAAAGGCTGGCCACCACCGCCACACTCTTGCTATGGCTCTAATAGCTCTGACCCCCGGACAACTTTATTTATTAACATACAATCAAAATCATATTTCAGTATAATTAGATTACCACCACATTTCCCCTTTTCTATTTTAATAAAAAAAAGCAAAAGGTTATGACTAACAAAAGAAAAACTATACACAAAAGTACAATAACTATATACAATATATACAAATAATAAATACCTAAACAGGTATTTGACAAGTCAGAGAAAATAATTCCATTATCTATCCTATTTTGGTAATTCCAAGATGTATCTAATGCACTTTCTATCCTAATTAATTTTTCAACTATAAGTAACTAATCTTCAACCATAACTAACTAATCTTCAACTCCCTCAGAGACCCAAGAAGGAAATAATATTAGCTAACAAAAATAAAAAACAGGAAGTGTATACAAGCAACTTCCAAAAAATTTGTAAGTTGACAGAAACAGCCAGCTGCCTGGGCAGTCACCTGAGGTTTCTCCACAGTGTTGGGGCATCATCTTCAGCCTATAGGCTTAGTGTATCTGACAGACTCATTTGTGAAGTAGGTTGTACACAAGGTCAACAGTTCAATCTCACATTGGGTGAGAACAGTCCATGTACCAGAAACACCTGAATTCCACTAGTGTCCTGTCATGATTCAGGATTTTAATTTCTGGAAATTGTTGACAGTTTTTTAATTCAGCTGTCCATACTTCTTGGCTGTGTATATATGGCTTCATCTCAGCATCCTCTTCTTCTCCACATCCCTCTATTAAATGCCAGTCTACTTTTGAGAGGCATGAGCTTTCAGCTGCTGTTCCATTGTACAACAGAATCCATCGGCCCTCTGCCTGTTAAGCTGCCTTCGAAGAAAAGAGCACCGTACCTTTTCCGGATGCGAAGGCCACTTCAGGGATGGGGCCATATTGTCCTGGCCTCAGAAGATGCCTTTTGATAAAGCCATAACCACACTTGTTTTGGCAAGAATCAGTAGTCCCTTGTTTCGTGATCTGTCTGTCCATTTTGTCCTGTTGATTCGAGGATACTTTGTTGTCCAGTGGCTAACTTTTGCCAGAATGAAAGTTGACTCCATATGCAGTTTCTTCAATGCCCATATTTTCTCTAAAGTAGATTGGTACTGCCAGGAGCCGACATGTCTCAAAAAAGAAAAATTTTCTAAGTTATTAAAACATTTTAAATGCCATATTCTGTAGATCTCTGAAGGGTTTGAAGATGACCTGTCTAAAACATCTCTGCTCAATTTTAAAACATATCTAATATGACTACAAGTTCTATGATAATGTCTAACTACTAGCTTTCATTTCTTTATATCCTAATAGTTGATAATAATAACATTCAAGGATCAGAAATTTGCATTACATTGTTAAATGGATGGAATAAATACAATTAGAAATATACATATAGCATTTTCTAACAATATCAGTTTCAAATTTGTGTACAATATAAAACAATTCAATCCAATGTAAAGTATTTAAAACTAGTAATTGTCTTTTTCTTTTCTTTCTTTCTCTTTTTTTTTTTTTTTAAACAAGAACCTTAAATCTAATCTCCTTTGCTTAGCCTTTTTCCTAACCCTTGACAATAACTTGTAACCAACCCCCCTAAATACTGAAAATTATCCCAGACCCAAAACCCATTAAAAAGACCAAAAAACCACCCGCCCCACACCACCTCTTTGGGAATGTGGGCGTCGTATTCTTAAAATTGCTTCCTGCTGGGTATGGGCGAAGTTTTCTTTATCCTGAAAGAAAAATTTTAGGTTAATTGTCAAATTCTAGGAGAGGTAACTATATCCTTCATTATCCAGTCTGTGTATAATGCCAAAGTTGAGGGTTTATCTCAAGTCCTTATTCAAGTAGTCTTTGAGACTGGATCATCTCAGCTAGTCATCTCAAATTTGCTCTGAGCACCTTGTAGTTCAAAGCTGATCTATGGATGATGTTTGTCAGCTTAATGATATTATTATTGTCCACGTGGAATTGTTGTTGTTGTGGGGCCCCATCTTCTTTCTGGAGACTTCAGTTGATGTTAGGCCTGGCCATGATTTCCTGCAGAAAACTGATAAGAGACTCGAACACAAAAACATATATATGCAGCTAGCCTTTTTTCTAGAATTAGTTAGTACTCTATGTGACCATTCATATCTTAACAAAGTATAAAATGTATATATATATATATTAATCTTGTAAATTTTGATATAAAATTTATACTTTGAGAAAAGTTTAAAGAATCAGAATAGAATCAAAGAGTTGAGATTAGTAATAGAATAGTCCCTTAATTAATTTTGCTTTTGTCCTGTACCATAGCAGAAGATGGCTCTTATTCTGGCATGATACAGGGAGTTTGCATTTTCCTTTTAACAACATGCTTGATTTTAAAGAAGGAGAGAGCCATTCTCCAACTCCAAAGTCAGCTTTAAATTTTAATTGAACTGGGACTATTAGAAAACCAAGAGTGTTAAATCTTTAGAGAAAAGCAGAAACAAACATTTAGGAAGACATAAAATTTTTTAGATAATATATACCCATACACCGTTTCACTCTGTTTCTTGGGATAGATGATTTGTCCCTTTTCTTCAGTTGTCTCATTTGTCCAGTGTTCTTCAGATTCCTTAACCTTCATTCTCCTAAAAGACAAAAACAAAAACCTTTCCCCAAGACTAATTTTGGGGATATTCCTTTTTGGCAAGTTATTATCTGATGAAATGAACAGGCATGTTTTATTGATACAAGTTAGTTTAAATTGGATGTTCATGCTGGTTGATGAACTATCACCTCCTCTAATTAAGAGGTCTCTCTTGTTCAAATCGAACCTTTATCAATTTTGATGGTACCCACAGCTTATCTTCTCCTGTAGAAACAAAAGCAAAACCACGTCCCCAATGTAATACATACCCTGGTTTCCATTCTGAGGTCAGCACATCCTTAAAGTATATAGGCTGATTTAATTCTGTAGTTTTTTCTATTATCCAATGTCTCTCTGCAGCTGTTGTTCCTTTCTCATTGGCATTCAGAAAATTCAAAGTTAGAAGAGCATTATGCAGTCTATTTCTGGGGGTTTTTGTTACCCATTTCTGTTTATTTAGCATATCCTTTAGAGTTCTGTTTGATCTTTCTATAACTGCTTGACCTGTAGGATTATGTGGTATGCCTGTAATATGTTTTATATTGTAATAAGCAAAAAACTGTTTCATTTTAACAGAGACATATGATGGAGCATTATCAGTTTTGATTTGTGCAGGTATACCCATGATGGCCATAACTTCTAGCAAATGAGTGATTACAGAATCAGCTTTTTCAGAACTCAAAGCAGTTGCCCATTGAAATCCTGAATAAGTATCGATAGTGTGGTGTACATATTTCAGTTTTCCAAATTCTGCAAAGTGAAACACGTCCATCTGCCAGATTTCATTTCTCTGAGTACCCTTTGGGTTACATCCTGCTGGTAATGGCGTCTGATTATAGAAGGAACAAGTAGGACATTTCTTTACTATTTCTTTGGCTTGTTGCCAGGTTATGGAAAAATCCTTTTTTAAACCTTTACTATTAACGTGATGTTTTTTATGAAATTCTGAGGCCTCCAGCACATTTCCTATCAATAATTTATCAATCTCATCATTGCCTTGTGCTAGAGGGCCTGGCAGACCAGTATGGGATCGAATGTGAGTTATATATAAAGGATGATTCCTTTTCCTGATTGTATCTTGTAATTGA
Source organism: Peromyscus maniculatus bairdii (assembly GCF_049852395.1). Classification (NCBI taxonomy): domain Eukaryota; kingdom Metazoa; phylum Chordata; class Mammalia; order Rodentia; family Cricetidae; genus Peromyscus; species Peromyscus maniculatus. The sequence continues at coordinate 21,525,163 of NC_134875.1, read as the reverse complement.
ATAAATAATGAAGTTAATTCTGAAGTATCAGGGATAAATTCTGCAGTCTCAATATGTAACACCACTCTTTCAGCATACTGAGAGTCAGTTACTATGTTTAGGGGTTCTGAAAAATCTATTAATACCAACAGAATAGCATACAATTCTGATTTTTGAACTGAATTATATGGACTTTCAACCACTTTACTTAAATTTTCTGATTTGTATCCTGCCTTTCCTTCTTTGTTGGCATCTGTATAAAATGTACGAACTCCAGATATGGGTTTTTGCCGTACAATTCGAGGCAAAATCCAATCAGCTCTCTTTATAAGATCAATTCTATTGCTTTTGGGATATTTGCTGTTAATTTCTCCCAAAAAATTACTGCAAGCTCTTTGCCATGGTTCACTTTCTATCCATAATTTTTCAATGTCCTCCTTAGTTAATGGTACGACAATTTCTGCTGGGTCTATGCCTGCTAATTGACGAAGTCTCAATTTTCCTTTGTAAATCAAGTCAGAGATTTTTTCCACATAAGTTTTTAATTTTTTATTTGGTTTATTTGGTAAAAATATCCATTCCAATATAATATCTTCCCTCTGCATTAATATTCCAGTAGGAGAACGCCTAGAAGGTAAAATAACCAAAATGCAATCCAGCTTTGGATCAATACGATCCACGTGTCCTTCATGCACTTTCTTTTCTACCAAGGCTAATTCTTTCTCAGCTTCAGGTGATAATTTTCTTGGACTATTTAAGTCCTTGTCACCTTCTAAAGTTTTAAACAAATTAGTCAGTTCATCATTTTTTACCCCAACAATAGTTCGTAAATGAGAAATATCTCCAAATAATCTTTGAAAGTCATTAAGAGTCTGTAGTCTATCTCTCCGAATTTGCACCTTTTGGGGTCTAATTTTTTGTAGCTCTATTTTATATCCTAAATAATTAATAGAATCTCCTCTTTGTATCTTTTCAGGAGCAATTTGTAATCCCCAGCAAGGCAAAATTTTCTTTACTTCTTCAAATATTATTTCTAAAGTATCTGTATTTGAGTTAGCTAGTAAAATATCGTCCATATAATGATAAATTATAGATTTAGGAAATTTTTTACGTATCACTTCCAATGGCTGTTGTACAAAGTATTGGCACAGAGTTGGGCTATTCAACATTCCCTGTGGGAGGACCCTCCATTGAAATCTTTTAACCGGTTGAGAATTATTATAAGTAGGCACTGTAAAAGCAAATCTTTCTCTGTCTTTTTCTTGTAAGGGTATTGAAAAGAAACAGTCTTTTAAATCAATAACTATGAGAGGCCATCCTTTTGGTAACAGAGTAGGCAACGGCATCCCTGATTGTAGAGAGCCCATTGGCTGAATTACTTTGTTAACCGCTCTAAGGTCTGTTACCATTCTCCATTTGCCAGATTTCTTTTTAACAACAAAGACAGGAGAATTCCAGGGGCTACTTGATTTTTCAATATGCTGAGCATTTAACTGTTCTTCTACTAGCTCTTCTAAAGCCTGGAGTTTCTCTGTTGTTAAAGGCCATTGTTGGACCCATACAGGCTTGTCTGTTAACCATTTTAAAGGTAGAGCTATTGGTGTCTTTGGAAGATCATCAGTTACTGTGCCCTGTTCTTGTATAATATGGATAGCTGGTGACCACTCATTAGAACAATATCTTCTAATATTTCTCTCAGTAACATGTGTTAGGTTATGATTTGTTTCTGAGATTGGAGGGATGTTAATCTGAGTATCCCATTGTTGTAACAAGTCTCGACCCCACAGGTTCATAGTTATGTTAGCCACATATGGTTTTAATTTTCCTCTCTGTCCTTCTGGACCTATACATTCGAGCCATCTTGCACTCTGTTTCACCTGAGATAATGTCCCAATTCCTAACAGTTGAACGTTTACCTCCTGAAGAGGCCAAGTTGGATGCCAAAATTCTGGTGCAATTATGGTAACGTCCGCACCTGTGTCTACCAGACCAGACAACAAAACACCATTTATTTTTATCATTAATTTTGGTCTTTGTTCATTAATAGAAGTTTGCCAAAAAATTTTCTTTATGTTTTCTCCTGAATTTTCTATTCTCTCTGTTTCAACCTGACCAGCATGATTTATTCCAATAGGCATTTGATTATTTAATCGCTCTCCAGAGCAGGCATTTCCTCTATAGCTGCAGGAAAGGTTTGAACTGGATTTGCACTGGGGGCCTGCGCGAGGCCCCTCTGGGAGTTTCCCGAAGACTGAGGCAAAGGATTACCCTGTCTGTCCTTTGTTGATCTACATTCGTTGGTCCAGTGTTTTCCCTTACCACACCTTCTGCATACTCCAGAAGGAAGGGGCATTCTGTTGCCCTTGTTCCTTGAATAAACATTGCTTCTAGAAATGACCTGTTTACAGTCCCTTTTCAAATGTCCTTGCTTTCCACACCCAAAACATCTAACATTCCTCAAACCTTTTGAAATTACTTCTCCTACCCACGTATCATCATGCTCATCAACCTCAACATTAATTGTTTCTCTAATCCAATCTTCCATAGGTGCAGATCTTGCCCTTAATGGCCTGATTATTCTTTTGCATGCTGCATTCGCATTCTCAAAGGCCAAAGATTCAATTATTGCCTTACCAGCTTCTGAATCCGAGACCGTTCTCTTTACCGCTGAAGCCAGTCTTTGTAAAAAATCTGTAAAAGACTCTTTTGGGCCTTGCCTCACCTTTGTAAATGACTCAGATTTTTTTCCTGGTTCCTCAACTCTGTCCCATGCATTCAAGGCTGCCGTTCGACATAAAATTAGGGTTTGGACATCATATAAACATTGTGTTTGTACTGAAGCATATTGACCTTCTCCCATAAGCTGATCCTGGCAAACTTGTATTCCTTTATCCCTCCATTGTTTTTCTATATTTTTAGCCTCCTCCTTAAACCAAGTCAGAAATTGAAGTCTCTGGCTGGGTTCCAGAACACCTTGTGCAAGGTCCCGCCAGTCCTGTGGTATTATCCTATTATATGTTGACCAAGTGTTTAACATTTGCTTTACATATGGGGAATGCATGCCATAAGATACTATTGCCTCCTTAAACCTTTTTAAATCCAACATTTCAATTGGAGCCCAATTATTTTGTGTAGCCATCATTTGATCAGGCACCTGCTGTACAGTTACAGGATAAATTAAGGGTGACTGTGTGAAAACAGGCTTTCTTTCTACAACGTTATGATCCCAATTTGAAACAACTTCACTGTTAATTGGATAAATTAAGGGTGTCTGTGTGAAAACAGGCTTTCTTTCTACATCCTTATGATCCCAATTTGAAACAACTTCACTGTTAATTGGAGAAATTAAGGGTGTCTGTGTGAAAACAGGCTTTCTTTCTACAACCTTATGATCGCGACTTGAAACAACATCTTCTAAAGCTGTTATCCTGGCACTTAAATTGACTATCTTTTTAAATATTAAAATGTGGATTAGCATAGTGATAAGGTGCATAATTCCACCAATACTAATATTATATAGTTGTTCCATTGTCAGACTGCCTAATATTTCGAACAAAAACCAATTTTCTTCCAATGTACACATAAAGCCCATTTTTTTTTTAAATGTGGAAAAAAATTGTCCTTTAAATAGTTTCCTTTATGACTTACCAAATCTGCGTAGAACAGTAGAAATCCCAGTGAATTAAATCTGCGTAGAACAGTAGAAATCCGAGGGGATATTCAAAACAACCACCTAGTGTCCCAGGTGTAAATCCAAAGAGAAAGAGAGAGAGAGAGAGAGAGAGAGAGAGAGAGAGAGAGAGAGAGAGAGAGAGAGAGAACAAGAAGGCGTAGCTGGCTAAAGTTTAAATGCAGCCACGTTTTCCCTCTTGTGCCGAGTCAAGGCTTGGGTCTGGCTTTCTTAAACTTTGACCACTTGCGTTGACTTTACAGGCAGGGCCCTGTTCGGCAGGGCAGGTCTGAGTTGTTTGTAGCACCGGCTTTAAGCAAGTTGCTCACAGACCTAGGCCCGGGCCAGAAGCTGCCGCTCGAACGAGGAAGCCGGCAGCTCGGACTAGGTAACCGGCCACCCGGTCTGCCGCCCTTGCGGGAAAGCGGACCCGCCGCCAAGCCAAGTGGTTTTCAATGGATTCTTGTCACGTTGGGCGCCAGATATGGATGTAACCAACTGTTTTATTAAATAAGAAACACAGAAATAATGCAAAAGAGAAAGCCGAGAGGTCAGAGCTCAGAGCCAAAATCTCACCCTTCCGCCTGCGGTGTCCCAGCTTCCCGAATGAGGGCTTCTTCTCCTGTCTGTTAGTCTATTTAAAGAGACAGAACAAGCCACAGCTATCTCACCTCACCAGTTCCTCAGCTGGTCTTGTTTCCTCAGACTGGAAGCTTCTGTGTCCTCATCCCAATAGCTCTCAGCTGAACTGTGTTGCTCCAAAGCCTGAAAGCTTAACCAGCCAAATGCCTCTAGTTTCTGGTCCTCACGCCTTATATATCTTTTTGCTTTCTACCACCACTCCCTGGGATTAAAGGCTGGCCACCACCGCCACACTCTTGCTATGGCTCTAATAGCTCTGACCCCCGGACAACTTTATTTATTAACATACAATCAAAATCATATTTCAGTATAATTAGATTACCACCACATATTACCCTTCAGCTTCCAGTCCTGTTGGGTAAGAAACTCAACATCTACACCAAAATTCATGTGTTGAGGTCCGATCTCCAGTGCCCAGAAATCAGTTTGTCTCTCTTCTCTTCTCTTTTCTTTCTTTCTTTCTTTCTTTCTTTCTTTCTTTCTTTCTTTCTTTCTTTCTTTCTTTCTTTCTTTCTTTCTTTCTTTCTTTCTTTCTTTCTTTCTTTCTTTCTTTCTTTCTCTTCCTTCCTTCCTTCCTTCCTTCCTTCCTTCCTTCCTTCCTTCCTTCCTTCCTTCCTTCCCTCCTTCCTTCCTTCCTTCCTTCCTTCCCTCCCTCCCTCCCTCTTTCTTTCTTTCTTTCTTTCTTTCTTTCTTTCTTTCTTTCTTTCTTTCTTTCTTTCTTTCTTTCTTTCTTTCTTTCTTTCTTTCTTTCTTTTTTGGTATAAGTGTTGCTGAAGCAAGTATTTGTGTTTGTTTTTGAGACAGGGTCTTATTCTGAAGCCCAATAATGCACTGTGTAGCTGAGGATGGCTTTAAATTCATGGCCTCCCCCTCTGACCTTGGTCTGCCAAGAGCAGGGATTACAGATGTATGCTCTCACAGCTGGCATTAAAAAAAATTCTGAGGCAAGGTTCACTAGGTAGCTGAGACTAAACTCGAACGCATGATTCTCTTGCCTCCGCCTTCCAAATGCTGGAATTACAGGTGGGCACTACTATGCTCAGCTTTAAAATCAGTTATTAGATACTAGGTAATTATCAACTGACACCAAGAAATGATTTAATTGCTAGAAATCTAACCTGAAGTATGAGCATATAGGTAGACAAACACATACAGAAAATATCTGTTGAAGTACTTCTTTTAAAAAGCAAGGGATTCTGTTTTTTTTAAAACTATACATTGGCTATATTTGAAGCTATAGTCTTTTTAGTTCTAGGGGTATTTATATTTTTAAAAACTTTAAATACATTTTTAACTAAAACATAATTATATCACTTTTACCCTTCTCTTTCCTCCCTCTAGCCCCTCCCAAGTCCTTTCATGTATGTTCCCATTCCCAAACTGATGGCTACCTCGTCTCTTATCATTGTTATCTCTCTCTCTCTCTCTCTCTCTCTCTCTCTCTCTCTCTCTCTCTCTCTCTCTGTGTGTGTGTGTGTGTGTAAATTCAACCTTCTGAATAGGTTTCTGTTGTTTGTGTATATATGATTTCAGAACTTACAACTTTGTATTGGATTACCAATTAAGGGGGCTCATCCTTGGGAGAGGCTGATTCTCAGCAATCGTCAGTTGCCTGTCCAGGGATATTGCCATTGTTCAGATCTTGTTTATGCAGCCATTTCTATAGGAGACTATTTCATAGGATACTCACTGGTTCTTACAATCTCTCTAGCTCCTCTTCTGATATATTCCCTGAGGCATAGATGCAGGGAGATGATGTAGTTGTATCCATTGGGGCTGGCCTCCCCATGATCCATTGATTTCTGCATTGTGTCCTGTTGTGGTTTTTTGTAATGGTTTCCATTTGCTGTATATAGAAACTTCTTTGATGAGGGGTGGTAGCTACACTTCCCTGTGGGTATAGGGATAAGATTTAGAATGTTGTTAGGGATTATGTTGATCTAGCAAAGTGGCAGTAGTAGATTCACTTTTTTTTCCTTTTATTTTATTTTACAATACCATTCAGTTCTACATATCAGCCACGGATTCTCTTGTTCTCCCCCATCCTGCCCCCTCCCCTTGCCCCCAGCCCATCCCCATTCCCACCTCCTCCAGGGCAAAGCCTCCCCCGAGGACTAAGAGCTGTGACTTCACTAGCCCTGGGAGTTTGACTAGGATTGTAGTGTCAGGCATGCTTTCCTTCCTGCTGAGAGGGCCTTAAGTCCAATTAGACAGCTCTTGGTTACCACCGTGTGAGTGCCTCTTATGTACTTTTAGGAATATCTTGCCATGCTGGTCATTGTGCTTCATAGGCATCACAGCTGGGCAGGACTATTTCTTCTCTCTCTCGGTAGCTTGCATAGTATTTTATGGTACCATAGAAGCTAGACCACAGGAAGGATTAGATAAGTTAGATCCAGCTTGAATAATCTAAGTCATATATGCTAAATGTGCAGCACCTTCAGCAATAGGGGCTTTCCTTCAGCCTCTGTGAGGCAACCAAGGACAACAGCCATAGTCTCTACTGTTTTGAGAATCATTTGGACTACCCTGACCAACCATTCTGAAGGAGATTTCTCATGTCTGGTACTGGGGCTTTTGTTAGTCTATGATTCTTGTGGGGAGCATATGCCCTAGTGGCATAACTTCCTTTATAGTGGCATCACACACACACACACACACACACACACACACACACACACACACACACACTGTGTTATGTGTGTGTGTGTGTGTGTGTGTGTGTGTGTGTGTGTGTATAGTGATTTTAGGTAAATATAAACCAATAGGAATGTGTGTATGTACTGTGTATGATTTTAGGTAAATATAAATCAATAAAATTTCTTGAGGTAGCTGGGTGTGGTGGTGCACACCTTTAATCCCAGCACTCAGAAGGTAGAGGCAGGCAGATCTCGTGAGTTTGAGACCAGCCTGGCCTACAGAGTGAGTCCAGGACAGGCAGGGCTGTTACACAGAGAAACCCTGTCTTGAAAAATCTGTCTGTCTGTCTGTCTGTCTCTGTCTGTCTCTATGTAGATATTCTGTGAGGTTTTACAAAACAACCTTGGTGTTGTCTCTCCTTCCTTTTCTCCTGTGTTGACCCCCCTCTACCAGTTGAAGCTCCTGCTCCGTTTTTCCATTTCCCACTTCATATCACCTGTACTCTGCTCTTCCCTTCTCAACATCTATCCGCTCATCATTGTTCATTTATACCTCCCTGGTTACTTCAGTTACCCTATGTTATATTTGCACAGGAGAAGACTGGGAGCTAGGATGGGAGCTAAGAACCAGAGAATGTATGAGAGCATGTGATGCTTGTCGTTGTGGATCTGTGTGGTGGTAATCTAATTATACTGAAATGTGATTTTGATTGTATGTTAATAAATAAAGTTGCCCGGGGGTCAGAGCTATTAGAGCCATAGCAAGAGTGTGGCGGTGGTGGCACACGCCTTTAATCCCAGAAAGCCAGCCTTTAATCCCAGGGAGTGGTGGTAGAAAGCAAAAAGATATATAAGGCGTGAGGACCAGAAACTAGAAGCTTTTGGCTGGTTAAGCTTTCAGGCTTTGGAGCAACACAGTTCAGCTGAGAGCTATTGGGATGAGGACACAGAAGCTTCCAGTCTGAGGAAACAGGACCAGCTGAGGAACTGGTGAGGTGAGATAGCTGTGGCTTGTTCTGTCTCTTTAAATAGACTAACAGACAGGAAATAGAGCCCTCATTCGGGAGGCTGGGACACCGCAGGCGGAAGGGTGAGATTTTGGCTCTGAGCTCTGACCTCTCGGCTTTCTCTTTTGCATTGTTTCTGTGTTTCTTGTTTGATAAGACGGTTGGTTACATCTATAGATCTGGGTTAAAAGACAGCCAACAGATTGGGAAAAGATCTTCACCAACCCCACATCTGACAGAGGATTGATCTCCACAATATATAAAGAACTCAAGAAACTAGACATCAAAGCACTGAACAGTCCAATTAAAAAATGGGCTAAAGAGCTAAACAGAGAATTCACAAAACAAGAACTACAAATGGCTGAAAGACATTTAAAGAAATGCTCAACATCCTTAATCATCAGAGAAATGCAAATCAAAACGACTCTGAGATACCACCTTACACCTGTTAGAATGGCTACGATCAAAAACACCAATGACAACCAATGTTGGAGAGGATGTGGAGCAAAGGGAACACTCCTCCACTGTTGGTGGGAATGTAAGCTTGTACAACCACTGTGGAAATCAGTATGGAGGTTTCTCAGAAAATTAGGAATCGAACTACCTCAAGACCCAGCCATCCCATTCTTGGACATATACCCAAGGAATGCTGATTCATACCATAAAGATACATGCTCAGCTATGTTCATAGCAGCACTATTTGTAATAGCCAGAACCTGGAAACAACCTAGATGCCCATCAACGGAAGAATGGATGAAAAAAATGTGGTACATATACACAATGGAGTACTACTCAGCAGAGAAAAACAATGAAAGCATGAAATTTGCAGGCAAATGGATGGGACTAGAAAAAATCATCCTGAGTGAGGTAACCCAAACCCAGAAAGACAGTTATGGTATGTACTCACTCATTGGTGGATTCTAGATATAAAATAAAGAACAATCAGACCACAACCCATAGAACCATAGAGGCTATATATATAGCATGGAGGTCCCTAGGACGACTGTGGCATATAATAAATTTCAGTTTTACTCAATTATTTTAAAAAATAGCCAAATGAATGGAAACACATGAACTATGAACCAAAGGCTGAGGGGCTCCCAGCTGGATCAGGCCCTCTGAATAGGTGAGACAGTTGATTGGCTTGATCTGTTTGGGAGGCACCTAGGCAGTGGGACCGAGTCCTGTGCTCATTGCATGAGTTGGCTGTTTGAAACCTGGAGCTTATGCAGGGACACTTGGCTCAGGCTGGGAGGAGGGGACTGTACCTCCCTGGACTGAGTCTACCAAGTTGATCACAGTCCTCGGGGGAGGACTTGTCCTGGAGGAGGTGGGAATGGAGGGTAGGCTGGGGGTAAGGGGAGGGCGTGGGAGGGGGGAGAATAGGGGAACCCATGGCTGATATGTAGAACTGAATGGTATTGTAAAATAAAAAATATATATCACAAAAAACAAAAACCAAACAAACAAACAAACAAACAAAAAAGAACCAGAGAATGTATGAGAGCATGTGATGCTTATTGTTGTGGATCTGGGTTAAATTACTCAATTTCATCTTTTCTAGGTCCACCCATTTACCTGAAATTTTTCTGATTTTGTTTTTCTCTGCAGCTAAATACTATTCCATTGTGTATATGTACCACATTTTCATTGTCCATTTATCTGTTAGAGGACGTTTAGGTTGCTTCCATTTCTAACTGTTGTGAATAGAACAGCAATGCGCATGGCTGAGCAAGTATCTGCGAAGTAGCTTTTTGAGGATTCTCCACACTGATTGCCAGGGTTACGATTGCTGTGATAAAACACCATGACCAAAGCAAGTTGAGGAGAAAGGGGGTTATTTGGCTTACACTTCCACATTGTAGTCCATAGTTGAAGGAAGTGAGGACAGGAACTCACACAGGGCAGGAACCTGAAGGCAGGAGCTGATGCAGAGGCCATGGACGAGTGCATCAACCACTAAATAAGAAAAGGCCCTGTAGGCTTGTCCTCAATCTAACCTTATGGAGGCATTTTCCCATTTGCGGCTCCCTCCTCTCCAATGACTCTAATTTGTGTCAAGTTGACATAAAACTGGCCAGTCCAATGAGCATTTTTGAAGTATTTCTTAGCTATTTTTATTCTATTGAGAACTCTGTTTAGATAGATCCCTAGCCCATTTTTAAATTGGATCGTTTAATTCCTTTGTTGTTTTTAGTTCTTTGTATATTCTGGATATTAATCCTCTGTCAGATGTATAGCTGGAAAAAGTTTCTCTCCCATTCTGTGAGATTTTTCTTCAATTCAATGTTTCCTTAGCTGTACAGAAGCTTTTTAGTTTTATGAGGTCCCATTTTTCAGTTTTTGGCCTTAATTCCTGGACAAATTCCTTTTCAGAAAGTCCTTTCCTGCACTTATGTCTTGTAGGGAACTGTATATTCCTTCTAGAAGTTTTAGCATTTCAGGTTTCAAATTCCTATGTTTGGTTCACTTGGACCTAATTTTTGTGCACGTTGGTAGATATAGGTCTAACTTAAATGTTCTGCACATGGATATCCAATTTTCCCATAGCATTTATTAAAGATGCTGTCTTTTCTATAGGGTGTATGATTTTCCTCTTTGTCCAATATCAGATGGCTATAGTTACAGTCCTCATGTTTGGGTCCTCTGTTTTGCTCACTGATCTATGTGTCTGTTTGTTTTTTTTCCCCAAGACAGGGTTTCTCTGTGTAGTTTTGGTGCCTGTCCTGGATCTCTGTCTGTAGACCAGGCTGGCCTCGAACTCACAGAGATCTGCCTGCCTCTTGTGTCTGTTTTAGTACTAGCACCACATTCTTTTTGTTACTACAGCTCCATAATATATCTTCATGTCTGGAATGGCAAGTTCTCTAGTATTATCCTATTTTTTAATGTTTATTTTTTCTTTTTTTAAAATTATTTTATTATTTTATATGTATAGGTGTTTTGCCTGCATATATAGCTGCATACCACATGCTTGCAGTGGCCAGAAAGGACATCAGTTACCTTACAGGTGAGACACCATGTGAGTGCTGGGAATTGAACTCAGGTCTTCTGAAAAAGCAGCTAGTGTTCTGAACCACTGAACCATCTCTCCAGTACTATATTTTTTGTTCAGGATTGCTTTGGTCATCTGTGGTCTTTTCTTGTTCTATGTGAATTTTAGCATGTTTTATTTCTATTCCTGGAAAGACTGCTGTGGATATTTTTATTGAGATGTTATTGAATCTGTAATTTCTTTTGATAGGATGTTCATTTTCTTTTTTTTAAAAAATGTGGTTTAGCTGGGCAGTAGTGGTGCATGCCTTTAATCCACGTGGGAGACAGAGGCAGGCAGATCTCGGTGAGTTTGAGGCTAGCCTGTTCTACAGAGTGAGTTCCAGGACAGCTAGGGCAACACAGAGAAACCCTGTCTTGAAAAAAATAATAAATAAATAATAAAAAATTAAAATGTTTATTATTATTTTTTAAATGTGTTTATTTTATGTCTGTGAGGGGTTTGCCTGAATGTATGTATATATGTGCACTATGTGTGTGCCTGGTGTGACAGAGGTCAGAAGAAGACATCAAATTCCCTGGACCTAGAATTACAGGTGGTTGTGAGTGGCCATGTGGGTACTGGGAACTGAACAGGTCGCGCGCGCAGCGCACGCGCGCGCGCGCGCGCGCGCACGCACACACACACACACACACACACACACACACACACACACACACACACAAAGTGTAAAGCCATGGGTCTGTTAAGCAAGACTTCTGCCACTGAGCTACATCCCAGCTCTACATTTTATTTAACTTTAAGTGTGTGTGAGAGAGAGAGTGTGTATTCGTGCATGTGTGTGTGTCCACTGAGGCGTCCACTGAGGCCAGAGGCATTGGGTCCCCTTGGAGCTAAAGTTAGAGGTGGTTATTGGCTATTCTGTAGGGACTCTGAGAAACAAACTTGGGTCCTCTGCAAGAGCAGTATGAACTCTTAACCACTGAACAGTTTTCCCAGCACCCCCCAAGCGTTGTATTCTTTTGTTTTTGTTATATTTTGTTCAGTATGTTTGCGAGACTTATTGTTTATTAGTGTAGCTGTAGCCATTTGTCTTGATGGTGTTGATTTAGTATTCCAGTAGACGTCTGGTGCAAAGTGTGTTGCTATGGAGCAGGGGCTGTTATTTAGTATACAGTGCTCTGAGTTTCATCTCTAGCACTACAAATAAATTTGTGTGCTGTTGTTATTCTCATAAGTATCCCTTGGTAAGCACATGTATGCACTTCTGGTAGGTATAGATGTACAAGTAGAATTGCTGAGTTATAAGGAATGCATTTGTGGGTCTGGAGAGATGATTCAGCAGCCAAAACACTTGCTGCTTTTGCAGAGGACCTGGCTTAGGTTGCCAGCACTTTGCAGGAGATCTAATGCCCTCTTCTGGCTTCTATGTGCACCAGATGTGCACATGGTACACACAACGTACTTGCAGGCAAAACACTCATACACATAAAATAAAAAAATTAAAAACTTTGAGACAGGGTCTCGATATGTAGTCCTAATTAGCCTGGCTTTCACTATGTGGTCCAATGTGGTCTTGAACTCATAATGATCCACCTGCCTCTGCCTCCTGAGTGTTGGAATTAAAGGTAAATGCCACCATGGCCCCAAAAATAAATCTTATAAAATTACTTTAAAGGAAGAAATGCACCAGGTGGCGGTGGCACACACCTTTAATCCCAGCACTCAGGAGGCAGAGCCAGGAAGATCTCTGTGAGTTTGAGGCCAGCCTGGTCTACAGAGCAATATCCAGGACAGGCACCAAAACTATACGGAGAAATCCTATCTCAAAAAACCAAAAAGAAAAGAAAAGAAAAAAGAAAGAAAAAGAAAAAAAGAAATTCATATTTTCCAAATGCTTTGCAAAAGCAATTCCACCAACTTATACTCTGACCACAATAAAAGAATTCTGATTTCCCCATATTATTATAAACACATTTTTTCAACTTAACTATTTTAGTGAATATATAAAACTATCACATCGTGGCTTTAATTTGAATTACCATAATAAGTAGTGAAGTCAAGTATATACTCATATACTCACTGGCCATTTTGGTGATCCAATTTTTTTTGCCCATGTCTCTGTTCTTTTGCCAATCTCCTTATTATTTATATTTTTAAGACAAGATCCCATGTAGCCCAGACTGGCCTTGAACTTCACTATGGAGCCAAGGATGACCTTGAATTCCTGATCTTCCTGCCCCTGCCTCCTAAGAGCTGAGATTACAAGCATGCATCACCACACCCAGAATCGTGGTTGTTAAGACAAGAGTCCCACATTTTAGCCCAGGCTGGCCTCAAACTCTTGGCGAACTTCCTGCCTCAACTCCCTCTAAATGTTGAGATTGCAGGCATAGTTCAGTACTGCCTGCTTTAATGGTGGGTTAGATAACAGATCGTTCTGATCTCCATGTATATAGTCTGTTTGAGTTTAGTTTCCCCATTAAGGTTTGGGCGTTGGATGCTTTGTTGCTTGTGAAGCAGAGTTGGAATTCGTTAAGGAGAGAATAATAATAAGCATGGGGGTTAATAGAAAGAGGTGTGCTTAGGGAAAAGGGAGGACACGCCGGAGAGCACAGGTGTGGGTTTTCATTTCTTAAACAGGAGCTCATGTGGCACATGCTGGCCTCAAACTCACCACGTAGCCTGTGTCACCTAAAGGCCGGATCCTCATGCGCCAGCCTCCTGAGTGCTGGTGGTATTCCAAGTGTGTGCCAGGAGTTAGCTATTCTGGGCCCTTTGACTTTTCATATAAATTTTAGAACTAGGACTCAAGAGATGGCCCAGTGGGTAAAGAAAGCACTGGCTGTGCCAGCCTGACAGCCTGAGTTTGGATCCCCAGAACCCATGGAAAAGCTGGAGGCAGCAGCTCACGCATCTGTGATCCCAGAACTCTGTACAGAGAGATGGGAGGGAGACAGAATACCCAAAAGTCTGGGCCAGCTAGGCTGCCATTTGTAGCAGTGAACAAGAAAGACTCTCAAACAAGGTAGAAAATGAGGACTGGTACGTGAGGATGCCCTCTGACCTCCACATGAGTGCCACGGTCCATACACTCATGTATTACACGCATGAACTGAATGTACGTACATATACATATACATAAAGATAATAAAGACATTTCAGAAAGAGTTAATTTTCATAAAAATACATGCTTGTGTGCACATAATACTCATATACAGGTGAGATTGTATTACTTCTATTAATCTCTTTTGGGAGTACTGACTTTATATTGACTGTTCTAATTAATGATCTGGGCATACGCTTCTATTTATTTAGATCTTGTTTGGGTTTTTCTCTTTGCTTGCTTGCATTACTTTCATATGCATGTTTTTCTAAGAAAGAGTCTCACTGTGGAGCCTAGATGGGCCTAGAACTCATAAATCTCAGCCTCCAAAGTGGCTTTAAGTCTTCTTTTAATGTAGGCTTTGTTATTTGGGCCCAGTAAAGGCAACAGATTCTAAGATGATTGCCATTGAAATTCCCAAGAGGAGAAGACATGCCACACAGGACTGGATTGGCCGGGAGAGAAGGTCGGGATAAACAGTGGGCAAGAAGTTTTGTTGTGGTTGCCGTGAGAAGAAGTGTAACCAGGGCTAGGATCAGCTGGTCTAAGTGATTTCAGCAGGCTGTGGCATGTAGAGCCTTTTGCTAGTTGTCTGGTACTTGGTGCTGAGGTTAGTGGCACAGGTGGGTTATGGGAACTCAGAAGAGGTGGTTGGAAAGTGGTAAGGTTGTGGGGGTATGCTATGGCCTGGCTGGTTGTGTTGGACAGGCATGCTCACAGGGGAGTCCTTTACTGCCTCTAGAATCTGGTTCATGGTGCAGGGATCAGCACTTCAGTATCAGCAAGGTTCCAGATATGGAGGCATCAAGAATACAGAATAAGTTGAGCCTGGTAGTATAGGCTTAGAATCCCACTTGCTCCAGAGGCTGAGGCAGGAAGATTGCTTTGAGCTTGAAGCCTCTCTCAAAAACAAAGTAAGAAAGTAAGAAGAGGATTGAAAATGTTGCTCAGTGGCAGAGCTGCTTGCTTAGCATGTACAGGGCACCATGTGTAACCTCTAGCACTGCAAACAAAACAACGAGAAGACACATCATTCATTCATGTACCCACACTCGTTCATTTAAGACAGAGCTTTGTAGCCCTGGCTGGCCTAGAACTCATTATTCTGAGTTTATTCCTCTTTTAAAAATGCGTATCCCCAGGCATTTGATAGTTCTTGATGCAATTATAATAATATTCTTCAGATTTTCTCTTATATGGTTAGATCATATATGCATATGTGTAACCCTGCTGCTATGGGGGCCAGGGGTGAGAGATAGTAATCTAGGGGTACTGCTGAGTTTGTTTCATGGGAGACACAAAGAATTGTGCATCCTGGACAGACGATTGCTGCAGAGCAAGTGAAATCAGGTGGGAAGTAAAGCAATAGTACAAGAGTGGAGGGCTGCTGTCAGTGAGTGACAGCTGGACATCCCTAGCTGCAGCCAGAGCACAGGAAAGACAGAGGACTGGAAAGGGCCTCCCTCCGCCAGTGGATGAAATTAGCAGTTACACATCATGAGGACTGATCTAAGAAGCACCAGCCAGAGAGAGAGGGAGGGAGAGAGGGAGAGGAGAAGGAGGGGAGGAGGGGTGGGAGGAGGGAGAGAGAGGGAGAGAGAACAAAACTTGTCAAGCTTTATTAGAACAAACATCGCCCATCAAGGGGATGGATGGGAGGGGTCTCAGACATAGAGGGCTACCCATGAGCTCTGGGTGGGGCTTTTTATAGTCTCCCTGGATCCCCCCCCCCCCCCCCCCGTCCAGACTCCCTCTTCTTCCGGATTTGTCCCACACAGGAGTAGCCTCTCTTGGGTAGGCTCTTTTCCCCTTCAGCCTAGCAGTTTGTTGTTGGTTGTTTTTGCTCTTTTGGGGGCTCACAATCCAGTTACCAAATAAATCACACACAGAGGCTTATTCTTAATTATAAATGTCTGGTCTTAACTTGGATTGTTGCTAGCCAGCTTTTCTTAAATTATCCCGTCTACCTTTTGCCTCTAGGCTTTTTCCTTTTCTTACTTCTGTAGATCTTACTTTTACTCTTACTCCATGGCTGGCTGTGTGGCTGTGTGGCTGTGTGGCTGTGTGGCTGTGTGGCTGTGTGGCTGTGTGGATGGCCCCTAGCATCCTCCTCTCCTTGTTCTCTTGCTCTTTCTTCTTGCTTGTTTTCAGCTCTTTATTAGATCATCAGGTGCTTTAGACAGGCAAAGTAACACAGCTTCACAGAGTTAAACAAATGCAACACATCTTTGCATCATTAAACAAATGTTCTACAGCATAAATAAATGTAACCATCTTAAATTAATAGTCTATAACAGTTTGTAAATTTAATAATTGCAGCATCTTAGGGGTGGGGGCAACCCTGAAAGGAAGGAGAAGCTTCTTCTTAGGGTGATCAGTCCCTGTTTACCAGGTCAGCCGAAGTTCCCACTCACCCTCCCTCCCTGCCACCTTTACCTGGGCCAGAATGATGGAGGTGAGGAACTATAGAAAGGGGGAGGAATCCCAATCTCCTCTCTCTAATATATATGCATGTGTGTTTGTGGGAATGTATGTCACATGGTGTTCAGGTGCTCCTAGAGGCCAGAAGAGGGCGCCAGATCCCCTGGAACTAACAGTACTCGTGGTGGTCAGCCACCCAACCTGTTTGCTCTCAACTGCTGGGCCATCTCTCCAGCCACATCTCTCTGCATTTTTGGTGAGAGTCCCCTCAAAGCAAGCATACAAAAACAAACAAACAAACAAACAAACAAACAAACAAAAAACCCAAACAAAAAAACTTTAACAAGATCATACACGTATGTTTAGATTAAGGTCTTATTGAAACAAGTTTTCCATTTGGTCCTGAAGTAAGAGAGCTTTTGTTGGAGCCCAAGTGGCTGTACAGATCCTTGGCAATCTGTTGATTGGGCCACGTTTTTCAGAGTTGGCTTCAAGGCAAGGTGCACTTTTCTGCAGGACTTGGTTGCTGTTGTTTTGTTTGTTTGCTTGCTCTTTTGAGAATATAATAAATATAATATAATTATAGCATTTCCTCCTTCCCTTCTTCCCTCCAACACTTCCCACGTCCCCTCCCCCACCTTTGCTCTTTCGAATCTATGGCCTTTTCCTTTCATTGTTGTTACATATATATGCATATATAATCCTACATACAGAAATATGATCTGTTCAGTTTATGTAAGTAGAACGTTACCTGTGTGCATGTCTTTAGGGCTGACCATTTGGTACTGGATGACCTGTGGGTGTGCTCTTCCCCGGGAAAACTCTCTCTCCAGCTCCCAGCCTTCCTCAGTTGCTTACAGTTCTTTGTGTAGGGTTGAGGTCTCGTGGGCTTTCCCTGTCCACGGTAGCATGTCTCTTGGTGTTGCCTTTGTTCATCTTGTGTTTAGGCAGCCATGTTGGTGAGACTTCATGGGTGTAGCCTCTGACAGTTCTAGGAGACACAACCTCACAGCAAACTCCCTGTTCCTCTGGCTCCTAAATCTTTCCTCATCCTTGCTTATTTTTTAATTTTAGTTTTGAGATTATAATATAATTATACCATGTTTCTTTCTCTTTCCTCCCTCCAAACTCTTCCATATACCCAGTCCCACTCTCTTTAAAATCCATGGTCTCTTTCCCTTAATTGCTACTGCATGGATATATGGTCCACCCTGAAAACAGATATAGAAGTAACCTTATACAGACTGAGCAGGTTATGTTTAGGAATATATGTGTGGTGATATTGTGTTCCCCAATATACTGTGAACCCTAAAAAACATATCTGGGGTCAGAGAACAGAACAGTAGATAGACATAGAGGCCAGAAAATGGTGGCACACACACCTTTAATCCTAGCATTCTGGAGGCAGAGGTCCATCCGGATCTCTATGAATTCAAAGCCACACTGGAAACATCCAGGCATGGTGACACACACTTTTAATCCCAGGAAGTGATGGTAGAAAGGTATATAAGGCGTGAGGACCAGGAACTAGAACCTGATTAGCTTTTAGGCCTTTGAGCAACACAGTACAGCTGAGATTCATCTGGATGAGGACTCAGAGGCTTCCAGTCTGAGGAAACACAAATCGGCTGAGAAGCTGGTGAGGTGAGGTGGCTGTGGCTTGTTCTGCTTCTCTGATCTTCCAGCATTCATCCCAATACCTGGCTCCAGGTTTATTTTATTAATAAGACCTTTTAAGATTCGTCTACATATATGTATATACATAATTAAAAGTTTATTTTAAAGATTTATTTACTATTATATGCATACCTGTGTGCAAATGTGTACACTGTGTGTGTGCCTGGTGCTCATGGAGGTCAGAAGAAGGTGTTGTAGCCCCTGGAACTGGAGTTAGGATGGTTGTTAGCCACCGAATGGATGCTGGAAATCAAACCCACGTCCTCTGCAAGAGCAAGAGGTGCTCTTAGCTGCTGGGCCATCTCTCTAGTTCTCATGCTTATTTTGAGACATGGTCTCTCATATAAGCTCAGGCTGAACTCAAACTCACTATGTAGCTAAGGATGCCCATGAGATTCTGATCTTCTTGCCTCCACATCCTGAATGTTGAGATTACAGGATGTTCCACCATACCTGCTTTGTGAGGTGGTAGGAACTGAACCCAGGGCTTTATGTGTGCTAGGCAAGCACTTGGTCAGCCCAATTAGCTGATTCCCATTGAGGAAGACAGGGTTTCACTCTGGAGCCCAAGCTGGCCAGGAATTAACTGCATAACAAATTTGATGTTGAACTCTTGTAATCCTCCTGCTTCAACTTCCCAAGTGGTGGGATTATAAGCATGAGCCACCACATCCGGCTACCCAAGTGAGTTTTTGAGGAATTTTGTGGATTGTATCATGTGAAGACTTTTGCTTCCATATTGACAAGAAACGGAAGTGCCTCTGGGAGCACTGATGATATCTGGGGGTGGGATGTTACAGTATCTGAACAGCAATAAAGAGGAAAAACTCACATCTTCCTTGACTGCTACCCAGACGTCTAGTGAGATTTCATTTCAAGGGTTAACTCTGCCTACAGAACATCTCTACAGGCCACTTCAGTTTAGTCTATCTCTGTTTGTTGTTTGTTGTTTTTGTTTTTCCAGACAGGGTTTCTCTGTGTAACTCTGGCTGTCCTGGAAGTCACTATGTGGACCAGGCTGGCCTCAAACTCACAAAGATCCATCTTTCTCTGCCTCCTGAGTACTGGGACATTGCTGTTTGTTTTTTGCTCTTTTGGCTCATTGTTCTTTTGGGGGCCCACCACCCAGCTCCCAAATAAATCACACATGGAGGCTTATTCTTAATTATAAATGCTTGGCCTCAGCTTGTCTTATTTCTTGCTAGCTTTTCTTAAATTATCCCATCTACCTTTTGCCTCTGGGTGTTTTCCTTCTCTTACTTCTGTATATCTTACTTTCACTCCTACTCTGTGACTGGCTGGGTGACTGGGTGGCTGAGCCCCTGGAGTCCTCCTCCTTCCCTGGCTAGCTCTCTCTCCCTCCTATTTCCAGATTTCTCCTTCTATTTATCCTTGCTCCCTGCCAGCCCTCCTATCCTTTCTCCTTCCTCACTGTTGGCCATTCAGCTCTTTATTAGACTGTCAGGTGTTTTAGACAGGCAAAGGAATACAGCGTCACAGAGTTAAACAAATGCAACATAAAAGAATGCAGCACATCTTTGCATCATTAAAAAAATATTTCACGGGCTGGAGAGATGGCTCAGAGGTTAAGAGCACTGACTACTCTTCCAGAGGTCCTGAGTTCAATTCCCAGCAACCACATGGTGGCTCACAACCATCTGTAATGAGATCTGGTGCCCTCTTCTGGCCTGCAATCATGCATGCTGTATGCATAATAAATAAATAAATCTTTTAAAAAAAAATATTTCACAACATAAACAAATGTAGCACATTTTGAAATAATATTCCACAACACTGGGATTAAAGGTGTGTGCCATCACCACCAGGCCAGATTAGTCAATCTTAACTCATAGGCACAGGGAATGGCTTGGCTGTTTACCTTAACACCAGACAATTGTTCTTTTTTTTTTTTAATTAGTAAGGTTTTTTTTTATTAATTTTACATACCAATCACAGATCCCCCTCTCTTCCCTTCTCCTGCCCCCCCCAGCCTGCCCCCACCCCAGCCCACTCCCCTTTCCTGCCTCCTCCAAGGCAAGATCTCCCATGGGAAGTCAGCAGAGCCTGGTACATTCAGTTGAGGCAGGTCCAAGCCCCTCTTCCTGCCTCAAAGCTGTGGAAGGTGTCCCACCATAGGTAGTGGGCTCCAAAAAGCCAGCTCATGCACCTGGGATGGATTCTGATCCTACTGCCAGGGGGCCCTTAAGCAGATCAAGCTACACAACTAAAACAGTTGTTTTTATTTATTTATGGATTTTATGTGTGTGTTCATGTACATGGTTACACACGTGTGCATTCACATGCAAATGAGTTTACAAGCACGTGGAGGTCAGAGGTCAACCTCTAGTGTCGTTCCTCCAGAGCCTTGTTTTGTTTTGAGACAGGCTCTTTCACTGGGACCTGGGGCTCACTGATTCATCTCAGCTGGCTGGCCACCAAGCCCAGGGATGGATGCCCCCTGTCTCTGTGTTCCTGTGATTACTTGCATGCACTGCCACGCCCAGCTTTTACATGAGCACTAGTAATGAACATAGGTCCTCCTCTTCCCATGACAAGCTCCTTGCTAACTGAACTAGCCCTCCAGCTCTTGTTTATGCGTTCTGGAACACTGCCTATACAGCCCAAGTTGGCCTGGAATTGCTAAGTGTCCCAGGATGGCCTCAACATTTGCATCAATCCTCCTGCCTCAGACTACCTTGTGCTGGGATTACAAGCATGTACCACTACACATACCTGGCATTTATTCTTATTTTTGACACTAGGCAAAGGGAAGAGTGTGTAGTGGAACGAAATGGCCCCAAATCACATCCGTCAATCTTTCTCAGGTACTATCACTCTTAGTAGGGTCTGGAAGGAGCTAACATGAGCTTTTACCATTTTCTACCTAAACAGGCCAAACCTCAAATCTCCTTAAAGGACCTGTTCCACAATGCCCAGAGAATAGATGGTCCAGTCTGTCTATCATAAACCAGGAGTAGAAATAGCCCAGGTCTAGAGCCTGGCATCTTCATGGAGACTCAAGTGATCTCACTCCCCTGTTTCCCATTTTTTCTAAACAAACAAACAAACAACAAACAAACAAAAAAAACCCTGTGTGTATCAATTTAACACAGTGCACATCTAAGTACTGTAGACGAGGTGGATTAAACAATGCAATTTTTTGAAATAGATTCTTGTTATGCAGCCCACGCTGGCCTTGACCTCATTGTGGGGCTTGGATTGCCCCAAATGTGTAATTCTCCTGCCCTGGGTTTCTAAGTGTAGGCATTATAGGCATGAGCCACTACACCTGGCTAGAATTTATTTTTGTGCAGATCTGGAGGATGGGATGTCCAAGAGGAAGGTCTCAGTAGAGGTGATCTCTCTCACAGACTCTTCTTGGTTGTCTTCACAGTCTTCTCTGTGTATGTGTCCGTGTATTAATGTTCTCTCCTCACCAGCCACCAGACAGGGCCACCCTAATGACTGCCAGCACCTCCAAATACAGCCACAGTTTATTTTTATTTTATTTTATTTTTATTCACATTTTATTTTGAAGGCATACAGTTCAACCTTTAAACACATGGCTCATCATTTAGCTATGCATGCTAAAGAGCAAAGGCGTGTCTCTAAATACAGTGACTCTTTGAAGGAGTCTGAAGTGCTGTTCACTAGACCCAGTGTAGGTGAATGTAGAGACAAACAAACTATGTGGTGGGCCTGGATTCCTTGGTTTTCGGCCCTCAGAGATTTCTCCCCCCATACTTGTGGGGGGGAGAGAACACGTTCCACCAAACAGCCCTTGGTAATTTCTCTGTTGAAACTGAGTCGGGTTAGGAGGAGGATTTTTGCTTAGCCTTTCAATCTCATTCCTTTGTAGAACCTTCTGAGTGTGTACGACATAGATGCTTCCTTTTACTTTTTTTAAAAAACTGGTCTTATGTAGCCTAGGCTATCCTCAAACTCACTCCATGAGTGAGACTGACTTTAAGGTACCGTTTTTCCTGCCCTTGCCTCCTGAAGTGTCAGAAATATTTTTCAAGAAACTTTCCTAGCAAGTTGCAAAGATCTCTCGGACGCTTCCTTTTCCTAGCCCTCCCTCTGTGACAAGCTACACATTACAGAATTGTAGAGTGGCATTCAAGCCAAGATAGTAACATTAGTACAGTGGGTACAGAGAGTTCTTCACCTCTATCTCATGTGCAGATAGAACTGTGTGTGTACCACCCATTCAAGATACTTTTTGGACACAGTGACTCATGCCTGAAATCCCAGGATTAGTTGAGAGCCTGAGCCCAACCTAGGCTGTGTATTAAGTTCCACCAGTCCAAAGAAAAACAAAAGAAAAGACCTCAAAGGTCTCGGGCAAAGAGACTCTAATGAGCTGTTTATAAATACTTTATGCACAGTTATATTCAAAGTCATGTGCATTTGAAATCTGCAATGTTCTTGTTTGTCTTAGGCACTGTTCTATGGCTGTGAAGAGACACCATGACCACAGCAACTCTTATAGAAGAAAGCATTTAACTGGAGGCTTGCGTACCACTTCAGAGGGTTAGTCTATTGTTATTGTTATTATTATTATTATTATTATTATTATTATTATTATTATTATTATTATTATAGTGGGGAGTACTGTGGCACACAGGCAGGCATGGCCTGGTGCTCAGAGGTTTACATCCTGATTCACAGGCAGCAGGGAGAGCACACAGACTTTTGAAAGCTCAAAGCCCACTCCCAATGATGCACTGCCTTCAACAAGCCACATCTCCTAATCCTTCTCATCTCCAACTAGTGCCCCTCCCCGATGACTAAGCATTCAACTATATGAGCCTATGGGGGCATTCTTATTCAAGCCACCATACTGTTAATTTTCAACTTTTAGTTCTTAATTCAAACGGGTCAAGAAGTCTACAAAGTTGCTTGAAGAATGCCAGGCATCGTGACTCACACCTATAACCCCAGCCCCCAGCAGGCCTCAGCAGAGGGATCAACACAAGTCTGACGCTAGCCTGAGCTACAGGGTGAGATCCTGTCTTAAATAAACGACAACAAAACCAAACCAAGTATATCGGTCAACACTTATAATTCCAGCACTTGGGGGTAGAGGCAGGAGAATTAGGAGTTCAAAACCATCCTGTCTTACATATTAAGTTAGAAGCCAGCCTGGAATACATGAAACCCTATCTCAATATATCAAACCAAGCCAACAGCGCAAATTCTCTGAAGGCGTCATCTGGGTTCTATAATGTGAAATTGAACTTGATCTGGGTTCTATAATGTGAAATTGAACTTGACTTCCCTCCCACCATCTCATCTCCCTTTGCTGTGTTTGTTACAGATGTCGTTTAGCATCTGATCATGCCTCATTGTTGGAGACCGACTCTGGACAGCGGTGTCTTGAACCTTGTGTTACCTGCCACGATTTATCAAGCCTCGTGTAAATAGGAGGCTTTTAGTCTAACCTAGGAATGTAGGATTAAATAAACCTCTTTAAATCAGCTAGCTGCAGGGGCCTGGGACCAAAGCGACCTCCTGCTGACCCTCCTTAGGAATTTTCTTTGTCCTCTCCTCACTCCTGCTCCCCCTCCCTACCTGAAGCCCTGTTTATAAACTCTAACACCAGTCAATAAACGAGGCCTTGACGCAACTCAGACTGCTTTGTCTTTCTTCAGCGCTTGGTCTCCTTTCCCTCTCGCCCCCCATTGATTCACAGGTGGTCCCTCCTCGAGACCCTCGAATAACCTGGCCTGCTGGACGGGTCAAGTGGCGCCCGAACGTGGGGCTCGAGGCACGGCGACTCACTACTGGACGGCAAAGAGAAAACGGGGTCTGGCCAGACTCACTAGGGTAGAGGTGCCCCAACAGCATCACTCGTGCGCCGTGGGCAGCCTTGAGGTAAGTGCCGTTCATCAATCAATGGGTAAAGTACTCTCTAAAGAGGCTTTCTTCATTAAGGAAATGAAGATTTCAGGGAGAGGGGAATAAGAGTCAAAAAGAAAGAAAGAAAAAAAGATTTAATTAAGTTTTTCTGTTTCGTGGAAGAAAAATGTCCCTGGCTGGTTATTAATGGCCCGGGCATCCACCCTTTGACGTGGGAATAAAGTTGGAAAGGATATCAGTAACTTACTTAAGGACTGAGAGAACGTCCTCGATGCATTCTTTAGTTTCTATGGAGTAATCAGAGATGTTTTAAAGAATTCAGAAAAAAATAGTAGGGTGTCACATCTTCTGGCACTTGCTGAGGACCTATTAAACGATGTGTCCGTCCCAGAAAATGGTAAGAGTGAGGTTGCCACAAATCACATTGAACAAAAGACCAAAAGACCCCACCGTGACCCTCATGGGTCTAGAGGTTTATTGACATCTACTGGTAAGAGCGCTCTCTGTTTTGTCTCTGTCTCTGTCTTGTCTCGTTAAGTTTTGTGCCAGTCGACTGATTTGTACTTTGCAGGCTCCCACTAGGACAGACGTGTCAAGACAGTGATCCTGGGAGGGAAAGAGAGACGTCTCATTCCCTGATTTGGGCAAGGGACCCCCTAGTCCCAAGCCATTTGGGGCCACCTCAGAGGTGACCATTTGATTTTAGGAGTCTCCTCCAGGGAGTGCTCAGGAGAGGAGCATCTTTGGGTACCTTTCCCCATGGTGGGAGGAAGTGCCACTTTGTATTTTGTCCCGGGAAATTGTTAGAGACATTTTGTGGGGTTTTTTTTGTATGTTTTATTGTGGTCATTGTTACTTTACACTCTGTTTCTCTTCCAAGAAATAAGGTGCATGTCTGACTAACAGGCATGTGAAAGCCCCCTGATGTCTGTTTGATCAAGGACAGAGATCCTCCAGTCTGGATTGTTTTTGGTGTGATTGAGCCTGGAGGGTCACTCTCCACAGAGCACATCAGGCTGTCATTGTTCTTGGAGCTTTGTTGGTTGTCTCGTTGGGGCAAAGTTTTTCTTTCGTGTGCCCTTGGTCTTGTGTGTACTGTGTTAACTGTTCTCATTGTTGACTTGACTGTGACGGACGCTATGGGACAGTCCCCTTCTTCTCCACTAGACCTTTGCCTAGCCCACCAAAAGGATGTGCGAGCCACAATCGAGGGGCTTGCTTGCTGTGAGTGAGGCCATCATCATCTCAGTGCTGATGTGCCGGTACTTGGATTGTCTGTGTAAATGTCATCTGTTTCTGCTACTCATCTCCCTTATTTTCCTCGGGGGAGGAGAGAGAGGCACAGCGAGGGCCACCTCCCTCCCTCCCTAGCTCTCTTGCTATCAGGACTGCAGGCAGCTGGCTGCTCTCACGAAGGTGGGGGTGCGTGCTCTGGGTACAGGTGGGCTAAGATTCTCATGTCCTGCTCTGGACAGGGCAATGGCTGCCTGCAACTGACAAAACTGTGTGAACACTGAACAGAGAATCTGACTTTAGTCAGAGGAGTTAACAAAAACTTTTTTTCAGGAACACTGGCAGCCAAGGACATACTTTATGACCACTGCTCCCCCTCCCTTCCTTTACTGTGATAACTTCAAAGTCTCTTCTGCCAGCTAGGAATTTCTCTTGTTAACCCTTCTCTGTCCTGATTGTGAAACCTCAGTAACCTCCCCCCCCCCCCCCCCCGGACAACTTCATCCCCTACAGACAAAGAGAAGCTAAAACCAGGATTCTTAAATGTAGATAAGAACTTAGATGCCTTTTTCCAGGTGGCTTTATCAACTACAGAAACTTAAGAAAACACAGAGTTAGGATATAGGACCATCTGCCAGAGACTAAGTGGTCATAAAACATCCCAAACATCCCAAACTCCCCAAACCCCGGGGGACAGCTCATAAAACTCCTAAACACAGTTGCTAAACAAATGAGAAATAAAGATAACATGAAAAACTACTGATATGAACCTAAAGAGGGACGCAGGCTGTGGGAGATGAATTATGTGGTCTGTATTAGCCTCACAAAGAAAAGGCGTGTCCTCCTTCCAACCTCCCTGCTGTGTGTGAGAGGTTTGGAACTAGCCCCCCTGCCGAGGCTTGTAAACTTCATTTGTATAAACCTTGCTTTTGCATTCTGTACCTGAGGTCTCCAGTGGCTTCTTTGGGGATGTGATCTGGGCATAACACTGATATTGCTTGATAAAAAAAATGTTAAATTACCAGTTCAAGATACTAGGAAAATTATGCTTTTATATCCACAGGAAAAGTAAAAATTTACATGGGTTTTGGTCATTTGAGTTCAATGTGTTACAAATACTTGCCATCATTTAAGAAAATTGGTTTCAAATTATTGTTGGTTAAAATAAAAGTTTAAATAAATGATTTTTTGACTTGAGGAAACAGTTTAAGATGTAAAAATTTAAAGGCTTAAGCATGTCATGAAGGTTTAAAAAATATAATAAAACTTTAAGGTCTAACTTTAAAGTTTAAGTAAACATGTTTCAGATTTCTTTCTCTTGTTATTCTGCTGTTACATGGAGACTCCAAAGGGTCATAGTTTTAAAAAATGTCTGTCTATTCTGCAGGTATGAATGAAAATGTGGCCACATGTATGTTTGGTTTTGAATGTCTGAGTTTGCATGAATGTCCTTCTGTACTAAGGAATACAAGTTAATACTAGTCATCTGGCTATCCAGATACTAGTTTAAAGCATAAACGGTTCAATTTAAATAAAAACAAACTGAGAGGTGTATTTGACTAATATATCTATAGGAGAACAAATTAGCCTGGTCATTATTACCAAACATAGAGATATTTTCAAGATTATTTGTTTGGCTCAGATACATTTAATAGATAATGGTCCTCAAACCTGTCAATGATCTGATGAACATGACATTTAAATTATTTGATTAAAAACTTACTATCGGAAACAGAGACTCCCAGCTCCCCAGATCCTAGCAATGACTCCCAAGGTCTCCAAAGAAGATATGGAATGACAAGAAGATGCCACCTGAATTGCAAACAACACTGACCACAGGGCAAGATGCCTCAATGCAACACCTGCCTCCAGGACCCAGCCCAGACTGTGGACAAGTAGTAGGACACTGTCAGTCTTCCGTGTCCCTATTCCACAGAAAAGGTACTCTGCCTTATGGGCTTGATGGTGGTAGAAGATTGATGTTGTTCTGACTGGTACCTCCAACGCTATAGAGACCTGGGTAGGGATTGATCACTGTAATTTATAGGATTGGATGCTTCTTGGTCTGCACTCAGATATAGTTTATCCTTCTCAGATCTTTGATGGCTAGGCTAGCTCTAACTTTGTCAGCATGGCAGCATCAGACAACCAGATCCTTCTGCAAGGCCATAGCTAGCCTGTTAGCTCACTTTAAAAGAAAATGTTCTAAGATGTAAAAATTTAAATAAATCATAAAGGTTTGGATATGAGTCTAAAATAAGATATGATTCAGATTACTCTCCTGTTCTATGGTTCAGAGCTTAACATTTAGGAGTCCTGATGAGCTGATAGAGCAATGACCACTTACTGTTCAGTCACAAACTCAACATTTTGGATTTGTTTTAGATGTCATCTAGATATGTCTAAATGTAAACCTAAAAGTGCTTCTCACCAGGCCAAAAATCTCTGTCCAACTTACACCTGGCTTTCTGGACAGAAGAAAAATGCCCAAATCTGTAGTTCTTGTTGGGACTCAAAGGTATAAGTCTACTTCTGCTGTTTTACAGATACCCATTATCTGCTTTGTCTACAATATGGATTTCAGTACAGATTGGTAATACTAATGTATCTAAAACTTTTATGTCATTCTGCAAAAAGGCCTCAAAGGATCAAAAGAGTCATAAAAACATAGACCCACTCCACAGAGGTCAAAAGAACCCCAGATAAGTATTCCTAAAGATGGTATTTTTCCTCTCTCCTGGTCTTGGGATTACTGCTTTTTACTAAGGGTATGGACCTAAGGTTTCAAATAAGTTCATAAATTTTAACCTCTGTTCCTAGTTTAAATCTGTCTTAACAGATTTCTACTTGGCTGGCAGACACCTCCAAGTTTCAGTTGCTGACTCCACCACTCCAGATGACTGTGGACTCCGGAAATGCTAAAGGCTAACGTGGACCAGCCCAGCTAACATGATTCTTCTCTGTCACTATGGTGTCAGGCAGCTACATGCTACTGACGAATGCCCCCTGCCCAGTCTTTGACCAGATTTTCAGCCTTTTGGGGGAGGGGCCCTGATAACGACACCCCAATGCCAGCTTGAAGCAGTTCCAGAAGAGAATACATCGTCCCATTTTCCTTGTTCAGAAAAGGCTGAAATGCTGGGTCAAAAGAAAACTCCCTGGCATAGAGACCAGATGGCTAATTATACATGAACTATGCATGGCCATTACAGGCCATGAGTTACTAAAATAGGCCATGAGGTACCAAATGTAATGCCATAATTTTAAGATTAAAATTTGCCAAAAAGAAAATGGGGGAGTGAAAGACCCTAGCCCTTCAGGCTTACACCCCCAAGCCTCAGGAAAAGAGAAAACTTCAAGCACCAGAAAATGAGAAACTAAAAATCTAGTTCCAAGAGCAACCTGACTTAGCCATTGTTCAATCTCCCCTGCAACCATATAACAATGTAAAGAGATTTCTGTTAAGAGATGTGCTCAACTGTGACTGGGATAGTTGCAAGTGTTCCAGGAAGGACCACTGTGACCTTTGTGTAAACTCCACTCCCACCTTGATACCGCCCCCCTTGAGGTTTCAGGAAAAATGTACCTGTTGACACAAATTACCCGCCTGTGATCACTCTGTACCCAGACCATGATCTTGTGAAACGAAATTGTATGGGAATTGTAATCTTATGGGTTTTTCCTTTATTAGCCTTTATGGGGCTTCAGTAAGATGCGGCTCTTGCTCTTAGGAGCAGGGTTTGCCCTTCTATATAGAAGCTTTAAAGAATCCCCTTGGCTTTGTACCCTGATCCCCACCCTCCTGGACCCTTGATTATTTTCCTTCTCCTTCTCATTACCTTTGGTCCCTGGGCCTTTCAGCGGTTGACTCGGTTTATCAAAAATCAGATTGATTTGGCCTTACCACGACACGTCTCGATTCATTATCACAGAGTAGATTCCTAGGAGGCCAGCCAGGAGCCCCATCAAGGATTCAGATTCAGTGTCCTAAAGCCCTAACGTCCCCACGGTCTTGCTAGAGAGTACTCAATGACGGGAATAGTACAGGGCCCACGCAGGAGACAACAGCATACAGAGGTCATTGAGACCGGCTCAACATGGCACCTGCCGTGCGTGGGAGTTCCCCTGTATAGCCTAAGACAGAGGCTCTCTCGGACCTCCGCAACCCCGATCACATGGACTTGGTCCATTTTTGAGAAAAGAGGGGGAACTGTTGGAGACCGACTCTGGACAGCGGTGTCTTGAACCTTGTGTTACCTGCCACGATTTATCAAGCCTCGTGTAAATAGGAGGCTTTTAGTCTAACCTAGGAATGTAGGATTAAATAAACCTCTTTAAATCAGCTAGCTGCAGGGGCCTGGGACCAAAGCGACCTCCTGCTGACC
Organism: Peromyscus maniculatus bairdii; assembly: GCF_049852395.1. NCBI lineage: Eukaryota > Metazoa > Chordata > Mammalia > Rodentia > Cricetidae > Peromyscus > Peromyscus maniculatus. The sequence continues at coordinate 21,495,547 of NC_134875.1, read as the reverse complement.
CTCCTTAGGAATTTTCTTTGTCCTCTCCTCACTCCTGCTCCCCCTCCCTACCTGAAGCCCTGTTTATAAACTCTAACACCAGTCAATAAACGAGGCCTTGACGCAACTCAGACTGCTTTGTCTTTCTTCAGCGCTTGGTCTCCTTTCCCTCTCGCCCCCCATTGATTCACAGGTGGTCCCTCCTCGAGACCCTCGAATAACCTGGCCTGCTGGACGGGTCACCTCATATGTCTCAGCTAGCTGCTGGAATTTTCTCCTGCCTTCTCTTTTCTTAGTATTTTTATCTGAATGCTACGCTGGAGCCTGTTTCTAAAATGCTATTTTCCCCTAAGACAGGGTGTCATGTACCTCAGGCTGAGCCTTGAATTCACTGCCTCCATCTTCTGGGCATGTGTATTTGTCTGGTTCGGTGGTGGGGATAAAACCTATGGTCTTACACTGTGCTGGGCAAACAGTGCACTTCTGGGTCACATCCCTCACCCAAGCCATGACTTCTTGCATCCTCAGATCTCATAGGAACAAAGCAACTCTCGGGGGACATACATTCATATCACTGAGGAAGACAACACCTACAACTCCCATAGATTCACTTCCCAATCATGTCTCATTGGTAATTTTCTTCTGATTTATAATCTTGTATCTGTTCCTAATTTATATGCAGGAGTAGGCTAGGACATGTTAGGAATCTCATCAACAGGTTGCTATTCTCCAAGAAGCGCAGCAGGCGACCTTCTTGTTTCTATGACAACATGATTTGAGTGGAGACATTGTTTTGCCTTCCACTGAGTGAGATACAATGGTCTCTTCGATTCTCCAGCATAGGGATATCAGGTACAGCGAGCCTGACAGCACCCCTGCCCCAAATAAACACATACCCATGGATCCAGCAACAAGCAAGGAAGTGACCAGTCTCAACACGCATCCAGTGAAACCAAATTCAAAACCCATCACGTTGTCCAGGTCTCTATAGCAATATGGGAAATCGTCCTGTTCAGATAGCAAGTAGTAAAAGAAGTAGTAAAAGATGCTCTTGGTGAGTGGTTACATGTGGGGCTGGCCAGATGGCTCAGTGGTTAAGGACACTTGCCACCAAGCCTAACCACCTGCATTCCATCTTCAGAACCCACAGTGAGAACCAGCTCCTTAAAGTTGTCTTTTGACATCTTTGGCACATGCACACACTGAATGCGCACACACATGAATGCATACATGCACATACTCACAAACATACACAATGAGTGAATGAATGAATCAATGTAAGGAAAAAATTGACAGGAGCTGAGAGCATGTTTTCACCATGTGTAGCATTGTAAACATATTAATTAGACTTCTAAACTATCACTCTTCCAGGACATAGCCATAGATACTGGTCCTAACAGCTACTGACATGTAAAGCTCAAAAGTTCTGACCCGGGATTAACCCCCAGTGGCATCTGCTCTGCAATCTGGATTACAGCATCCATCCCTCAGATTACATTTAGACAGTTCAATGGTCAGCAGATGGCTCCGTGGGTCGCTTGCTAACCCTGATGATCTGAGTTCAATTCCCAGAACCTATGTGGTGAAAGGGAGCCCCACTCCTTAATTATCTTCTGACCTTCAGGGAGGATATTCATGCACATGTGTTTACGTGTATGCATGTACACACACACACACACACACACACACACACACGCACGCACGCACGCACGCACGCACGCACGCACGCGCGCGCGCACACACACACACACACACACACACATACATGCATACACATACACACACACACACACACACACGCATCACGCGCGCGCACACACACACAAACATACACACACACTTAATAAAATATTTTAAAAGGTAATCCCAGCCGGGCGGTGGTGCCGCACGCCTTTAATCCCAGCACTCGGGAGGCAGAGCCAGGCGGATCTCTGTGAATTCGAGGCCAGCCTGGGCTACCAAGTGAGCTCCAGGAAAGGCACAAAGCTACGCAGAGAAACCCTGTCTCGGAAAAAAAAAAAAAAAAAAAGGTAATCCCTAGATTAGCCACCAGATGGCAGAGTTGGACAAGTTTAGAAAATTTTAATAGCCTTTGTTACAAAAGTGTGTATGTATGTAACCTTTTCATAACACAAGTAAACCAAATATAAAATTTACCTGACACATGGTACCTTGGATAGATACTCAGAATACTGTGTCAGTTTCTTCACATTATTTTACATTTGCTTCAATGTAATTAAAGTTTTAAAGTATTTACTTTTTCTACTTTGTAACAAACCCTTGTAAGGATCTTTCCAAAATACTAAATATGCTTTTGTGAAATTCTTTTCATTTTCTTTCTTTGGGAATTTCATACATGTAAATAATGTATCTTGAACATATTTACCCCCAATTCTTTCCTCCTGATCCCTCAGGGAACCCCAATTCCCTCCTCCCACTTTCCTCAAGTAACCCAAACGTAATATGTCCCCACCCTTTCTTTTCTCAAGTTTTTTACCTTTATTAATTGATTCTGAGTTAGGCTGTGGTGGGATATTTGTAAGCCACAACAAAAGCATAGAAGTCAAAATGCAACCCAGGGAAGTGGTTTTCTCCTCCAGTTATAACAGTCTGAGGGGTACAACCCAGGTTGTCAGGCTTGGGGGCAAGCCCTGTAGCCACTGGGCCATTTTTTACCTCCCCCTTTAAAATATACTTTCACTAAGTTTTCAATTGTGTGTATATGTCTGTGTCTGTGTTCATGAGTGCAGGTGTCAGGGGGAGCCAGGGGGAGCCAGGGAGAACCAGGGGAGCCAGGGGAAGCCAGGGGAGCCAGGGGAAGCCAGAAGGATTAGATTCCCTAGAGCTGGGGTGAAGGACAGTTTTGAGCTATCCAATGTGGGGGCTTAGAATGGACCTTGTGGATACTGGGAATCGAGTTAGGATCCTCTGGAGCCCTAGTCCTCTGGAAAAACAGTACATGGTCCTAACAATCGAGATATCTCTCCAGACCACTCTTCTTTGGAAAAAAGGTCCTATGTAGCCCAGGCTGGCATCAGACTCAGTATGGAGTTGATCTTGACCTCCTAACCCTCCTGTTTCCACTTTTTCAAGTGCTGGAACTACAGGAGTGAAGTACCACATCTGGCTGTAGGGCATTCTTTTCCAGTGCTTAATCATTATTTTAGGGCATTATTTTCTAATGCATTATTGTTATTTTTTTAAGCATAAGGTCTGTGATAGGTCGGTGGTAGAGCCCTTGCAAGCAAGCACAGGGCCCTGGCTTTATCCCCCAGCATTCAGAGAAAAACCAGGAAGGATGTTGGAGAGGGATTTTGAGTTGGAGGTTGGCCCGAATTATACAAGAAACCTATCAGAAAACACTAACAACAGTCGAAAAGCATAGACAATATGTATTTTGTCAGGTTTAAATTGTTTTACATATCAGTATGTAAAACTCCTTGGCTTAATGAATGTACTAATTAGTAAAAGAGGAATTGTAGGGACAATGTAATTCATTGACTGGGGCACACATTTTCGAGTTGTTTACCAGAAAGACAAAGACACTCCTAGCAGCTCTGCGGAATGATGCTGAGCAGGCCTTCTCATTTGCAACATTATCCCAACTTTCCAAGTTTGGAAGCTGAAAAGCAAATTGCGCCTCTTCAGCAATTCAACCTAAAGGAAGCACTAGGTCCATCTACATTATTGTCCCCTAGTGCGCTGAGCCCCGGGAATCCGAAGGGACTGAATGCACTCAGCAGATGTTCCCATTCTCATGTTGGAGGGCCGCGAGGGCAGGCCCCAGACAATAGAAACTGATAAGCCAGTAGTTATGGAGAAGTGCTGCGAGGGAAAAAAATGGGCTAGCACAGGATGCATAGGAAGGGACATGCATGCCCACTCGCTACTGATGAGGAGCTTTCCCTTTGCTCCTCAGCTACTGTGTTTCTTTGTGTGTGGAGGGGAGTGGACGTAAAGGGAAGGCCAAGGGGCACTTGCCGCCATCGTGCCGATGTCCTACCTTCCGAAAAGGACACATTCAGCTCCTGCGCTCCTCTCCCAGACTGCGGCGACTCTGGAACTCTGAAGTTGACCTATGCTAGTAGATCTGTTTCCTGTCAGCACACACCAGGACTCCAGGTGCAGACTGACACCCAGAAGTAAAGGTAAGCTTAGTGGAGAAGGGAACACCTCCCTTCCTCTCATGGAATTGGCAGCATGTCTCATTACAAAGGCTACCGGTATGTGTCCTCATTGAGGAGCAATTAGAATAAACTAGGAAGCCTTTCAGCTGATGCAGGTCTTTGAAGTTCTGGACCTTTAGATGCCCCATTGGACTGAACCCAGGCCTGTCCCTAAGGAAGGCAGCAGATACTCAGTGGTCAGGGAAGTTAACCTGGGATTAATGGCTCTCAGTTCCTTGTCACATGCCAATGAAAATTAAAGCTGATGACTCTTGTGGGAGTGTGCCAAGTGGAAGCAGACTTTATTAAGAAGAAAAAGATGGAGGGAAAGTTAAATAAACTCCTGAGGGTAGGAAGGAAGGGTTTCCAAGAGAGGACATGTCATTGAGCTCCCTTGTCTAGGGATTTTTATAGGACCATGGCAGAAACTGGACCATGGTTGAGGTAATCTCTGATGAGATTGATTAGTTCTCTGGGCTATCATAGACCAAGCTAATGGAGGGTCCATATGCTCTATACATATCCTTGTGGCCAACTTTCTGTTGAGGTATACCCAGCTAGTTCGGGGTGGTTGGAGCCTCACTCTGTTCATCGATGACTCTAGCTTTATTAATTATTGGCTTTGACTGTCAGCATTGCTACTCTCTGAACTTGGAGGTTTCTTGTCTTATACTACACGCTCTTTGTCCCACATTGATATAACCAGCACTAGCTGTACGGCAGGAGAGGGTCAGCTTTATCACGGCCGCCAAGACACAGCTGTGCTCGTTCTTGGCTGCATCCTATTTGGCTCCTTGACTATAGGAGTCTGAGATGTCCTCTTAAGCAGACGCTTCTTAGAAGCCTTCCTGGTACCATCTAGAGCTCTGTATTTGCTTTGTTTTCTCATCCAGTTAAAGAGTTAAGGGGCACTTTAAAAATTCTCAAGCACAACAGGTAGCATCAGAGAAAATCTCAGACATGGAAAGTGGGGTGAGCAGACAAAATCACTGGTTAAAGGTGAAGAAGCACACACACACACACACACACACACACACACACACACACACACAAGTACACATGTACACACACACACCCCACACACAGAGATGGGGGCAAATACCTCCCCTGAAAAGCAGAGGGGGGCCTGAGAGGGCTGAAGTCAGGCCTTCTTGGAGGACTGGGATTTGTAAGGCTCATTAGCAAGTTTCTAGGTGAGGCCTTTGCCCTGTAATTTAGAGCTGGTCTGTTTAAACAAAGAAAGGAATGCTGATAAGCCCACAGCTTTCGGTAAATGCCTCCTGGTGCAGCCTGGGAGGGTCTGCTGGCAGAGTCCCCTCTGGTGGGAGAAGATGCTTCCTGGGCCTTTGTTTTAAGCTGCCAAGCCTTTGTCTCAGTCGGCAGGGTAAGGAAGAAGGCAGAAATTTGCCAACTTTCTTATCTACCTGTTGCCCCCTTCCCTGTCTGTCTGCCTGTTAGGGCTGTGTCTAAATTCTAGTTCCACAATCCTTGCTTCCAGTGCAGCTTATTATAATTAGCTGCAGTAGAAGTGACAGCAGAAAGCTGAATGGTGGCGGCGCACATGTTGAATCCCAGCACCTGGAAGGCAGAGACAGGCAAACCTCTGAGTTCGAGAACAGCCTGGGATACAGAGAGTTCCAGGATGGCCGGAGCTCCACAGTGAAACCCTGTCTTGGGTGGGGTTGGGGGAGAAGCGGCAAGAATATAAGAAAAGACAATAGACAATAGTCCCTTCTATTCCTCAAGGATTTTCTGGCTTGAGGGAGTAAACTGGCCTTCTGTCATTGACCAAAGCCATGTCCTTCCTTTTATCTATTAGCTTGCTTATCTTGTACCCAAGTATAGGCTTTCTTATTCTTTGTGGTGATCTGAACAACAATGACCCCTATGGGCTCGTATATTTGAATGTTTGCTTCCCAACTGGCAGATTGTTTAGGAAGGATTAAGTGATGTGGCCCTGTTAGAGGAGGTGTGTCACCAGCGGCTTGGCTTTGAGGTTTCAAAAGCCCACACCAGGCCCAGTCTCTCCCTCCTGGAGATCAGGATTAAGTTCTTAACAACTGATCCAGCACCGTGCCTGCCTGCCTGCCACCACTCTCCCACCAAGATGATCATGAACTAACTCTGAAGCTGTAAGCAAGCCCCCAGTTAAATGGTTTCTTCTGTAAGTTGCCTTGGTCATGGTGTCTCCTCAAGGCAGTAGAACAGTCACTAAGTCAGTCATCTTCCTCGGGTTCCAGGCCTGGCTGTGTTATCCCATAATCCTCATTTTAACAGCAGCCTCTGTCTTCATGTCAACGTAGATGAGCACTTGAACTTTTTACCACGAGTTCTCTTCCTTCATCTATTGAGAGCTAGCTCCTCTATCACAAGATACACTCTACCACGCAGCTCCTATCATCACTCTTTCCTCAATTTCTAAGCATCCCAAGCACAAGGTGGGGCTACCTACACCTAGGAGAGAGTACCTCTGACACGAATTCTGGTTAGTACCACATAGGTTATCAGAGACTGACATTGGGTCTGGAAGAACCCGTTAAGATGGGAATGGCTTTTCATACTAGCATATTTCTCCCAATTGCTATTGAAGGGTCTCATGTTAGGTATCAAGGAGACACTGAGATGGATTTTGGGGGGGGGGGTAAGTTTATTAAAAGGAGTTTATTAAAAGAGACATTACCTAGGCATGGAGTCACATACATTTAATCCCAGCACTTGAGAGACAAAGACATATAGATTTCTGTGATATCAAGGCAAGCCTGGTCTACATAGTGAGTCCCAGGCCAGCCCGGGCTATGTTTTGAGGCCCTGTCTCAAAAAAGAAAAGAGTTATTGATGCCATGGGTAGACAGACAGAAAGGACTGTGTCAGAGGCTTTGAAGAGAAGAATCAGAGTTCACATAGCACAAGTGGGAGTCTCTCAGAACATGAGCATGGGGGTGATTTCACAGCTTGAGCCTGCATCCAGACTCTCTGATTCTCAAGCAGGAGGCAGAAAAGGGGGCGGGGGTGAGGAGCATGGAAACTCACTTCCTCAGATGAGAAATCCAGTCACCTAGGAGTCTGTTAGGTAGAGAGCCACAGATAGTGCCTCTGTGATCTGCCTATTCATATCTACGGGAGGTGGGGGAGCTCAGTAGGAGCAGTCTGGTCTGGACTCTAACAGTAACAGTGAGGAAAGGAATTATGGGAGGACAGGACACATGGCCCCAATCTAAGTCCTCTACTACATACATTCCTTTTCCTCCCCCTCCTTTGAGACAGGCCTTCTTTATGCCATTTGAGTCACACACACACACACACACACACACACACACACACACACACACACACACACACAAATATAGCTGTAAAGGTCGTGTAGGGCTATTGAAAGTTGTGAGGCATCATTGAGATGAGACATGAGACCCGATTCCACAAGACATAGTAGATAAGGTTTGATAGGCCGAGATGGACAACACAGCCTCTCCTGAGATGTGAGGGGTAAGACAGGTGTTTGGGGATGACAGAGGCGGGCCACACCACCGTGTGCACTCCCCTCTCTCTTCCTCTCAGACCTGGCTACTAGCATGGGCTTCTGCACAACCGTTACGGTGAAAGTTAACAAGCCAGACATCTGGAGGTGGTTCTAGGCCACAGGAAGCTGCATGTTTAGCGGAGGCCCAGCTTCACCTCTGATACCTGATTGCCAATGTCACAGGTGTCTTGCGTGAGTGGCGGACATCTAGGGGTTCCACCAAGTTTGTTCCACGGGACAGATAAAGAATTGCACATCCTCAAAACGAGGCTCATGCAGAGAAATCAAAACTGGCAGACTGGAAGGGGGTTACACCACGAACACCGGAAAGGTGGGGTGACAAGGCTTACAGATGCTGGAGACATGAAAGCGAAAGTGATGGACAGCTGGAGATCCGGGGGGCCACAGACAACAGGCGGCTACCGCCCCAAAGTGAAAACTCCATTTGGAGCTCATGGGGCCCCAGACACAGAGGTGGAGAAGCACCAACCAGAGAGAGAAACAAGAAGAAAATCGGCACATTTTATTAGGACAGGAAAAGAGCTCCCATCAGGGGCTAGGGAGGAAGTGCAGAGATGGGAATCTTCCTGGAGGCTTTGTGTCAGACTTGCTGTAGGCTCCCCAGGCCCTTCCTTTCCAGTCTGCCCCTTCTTCCTCATTGCATTGCCCTCTAGCCAGTAGCAGTTGCAACAGCTCACTGTTACAAGGAGCAGCCTCTCCTAAAGGGGCGGTCCCTGTCCTAAATGAGTACCGGTTCCCCTGATCCTCTTCCACCTCCTCTCCCAGAGAGCAGCCTTTGACACCCACTGCACTGGAGATGGGGGCAATGACCACTCTGGCTGCCTCTGGATGAGAGGGCAAAATGTTTTAGGGTTTCAACCAGAAAGGAGGACTCTTAGGGGTGGGTCTTTAGGACCAATATGGAGGACAATGAGAGAAGTCAGATGGCTGCAGAGACCTAGGGTGCAGGCCAGCCATTTTGACTTTGTAGAAGTGCCCAGTGATATCCTGTAGGCATGAGATGGATATTCTGGTGAACTGTATCTAATTTTGTGACTTTGATGACTGGAAACTTAATTGCCTCACTAAGTTGGGGGACATGAGCAGTTAGAACACAGAATTTTTTTTCTTTTCTTTATTTTTTAAGAAGTTTTTTTTTTTTATTTTACATACCAATCCCAGTTCCCTCTCCCTCCCCTTCTCCTGCATCCCCCACCTCCTCCCATCCCACCCCACCCCCTATCCACCTCTCAGAGGGTAAGGCCTCCCTTGGGGAGTCAACAAAGTCTGGCATACTAAGTTGAGGCAGGACCAAGCCCCTCCCCACTGTGTCAAGGCTGAGCAAGGTGTCCCACCCTAGAGAATGGGCTCCAAAAAGCCAGTTCATACACCTGGGATAAGCCCTGGTCCCCCTGCCAGGGGCTCCCCAAACAAATCTAGCCATATAACTGCCACCCACTTTCAGAGGGCCTAGTTCGGTCCCATGCATGTTCCCCAGCTACAGACCAGAGTCCATGAGCTTCCATCTTGGGTCCGCTGTCTCTGTGGTTTTCCCTATCATGATCTTGACCTCACTTGCTCCTGTGATCCCTCCTCCCTCTCTTCAACTGAAGTCTAGGAGCTCAGCCCAGTGCTTGGTTGTGGATCACTGCATCTGCTTCCATCGGTTACTGGACGTAGGTTCTATGATGACAATTAGGGTAGTCATTAATCTAATTATAGGGGAAGGCTAGCTCAAGCACCCTCTCTACTGTTGCTAGGAGTCTTAGCCGGTGTCATCCTTGTGGATTCCTGGGAAATTCCCTAGCACCAGGTTTCTCCCAACCCCCTAATGGTTCCCTCTACCAAGATCTCTCTTTCATTGCTCACTCTCTCTCTCTCTCTCTCTCCCTGTCTCCACTTGGCCATCTCAGTACCTCCTGTTCCCATCCCCCATCCCTTCCCTTCTACCCCCCACTCCCAGTTTACTCAGGAGATCTTAACTATTTCCCCTTCCTGGGACCCTCCATGTATGTCCCTCTTAGGGTCCTCTTTACCTAGCTTCTCTGGAGGTTATGGATTGTAGCCTGGTTATCCTTTGCTTTGCATCTAATATTCATTTAAGAGTGAGTACATACTGTGTTTATCTTTCTGAGTCTAGGTTACCTCACTCAGGATGATTCTTTCTAGTTCTATTCATTTGTCTACAAATTTCATGATGCCATTGTTTTTTTTTAACCACTGAGTAATATTCCATTGTGTATATGTACCACATTTCATTTATCCATTCTTCGGTTGAGGGGCATCTAGCTTGTTCCCAGGTTCTGGCTATTACAAATAGCGCTGCTATGAACATGATAGAACATGGGATTTTATATTATAGTTATGAGAAGCTATTTTCCATAGAGGAGAGATTCTATAGACATCAAAGATATGCTTATATTTCCTCTCTGTGTTCAGGAGGGTGGGTCCTTAGCCTGTGGGTCCTTCAGCTCAGATATTATTTGAATTAAGATATCCAGCAGAAACTTGTTGGGCCAGGGTAGACACTCTCTACCAAGTTAGAAGTGAAGATATATTCTTGGGAAATGCATTTTGTGTTCCTTCTGTATTCCTCCAACTCTGATTTTCCTTCCTTAAGACCATCCAGCCTTCTCTGCCCCAACAACAAAAAAAATTAACTGACTTTATGTTTTATGCCTTTCCTATCTGAAGTGGCCTAGTCTAGTTGCTCTGCAATCTCTAGGCCTATATTGACTCTTTCTAGCAAGTCCTTCTATTATGAGGAGAGACTACAACAGGGGGTGCAATTTATCTTTGTTTCTCTGGGCCAAGTCTGGGCTAACTAACCACCAGAGAAACTGGATATGCCAGAAGACTATGGCTAGAGTATGGTAAGAGTAGGAGTGATGGACCCAGAACCTGGAAATACCCTATTGAAAGGTAACTGTAGTAGGTACTTCTCCATAGTAAGCAAAAACCTGGGTGTGCCGTAGAGGCTTCCAGAGTCATCTGCTCCATAAAGTGATATTTGTTCCAGAATACTTCTGGATCCACTGTGTCTTGCTCAATTCAGCCTGCAAGATGAGACTGGTTTGGGGAGGTGGATGGACCCATCATATCACTCCTAGAAGTTGGGTTTGTCTATTAGGGAATTCTGTAAGTATCCCATGGGTACATGGCAGAAAGTTTTGGGGACAGTGTCCTATGTTACAATGAACTTCACATCACTGATTGGGTTTGTGAAGCCTGCACTTAGATATTCCAAGACTGGGAGTGGACCTTACCATCTGTCAGCCATTCCTGGCTAGGAGCCCTTATCATATTGGTGATAACACAGGCAAAAATATGACAATTTTGATTCCTAATGCAAGCTATCTGTCAGAAAAGGATTGCAAGGTACATTCTTTTGGGAACTTGAGCCAAGATAAGAAAAGATTCTTGGAAAGATTCCCCTTTGTACAGGTCCAAGGTGACCCTGTTCTATTTCACAGCAAGAGGTGCTCCTGAAGATCGAGAGGTAGAATGCTGTGTCTTTCGATGCTCCCCACCAGGGACTGGAGTGCATATCCGAACAGCACCTAAACCAGTGAAAGTGCCCTGGATACCACTCTTGCCCACCCATGCCTGGGAGCCTGGCTCTAGAGTTCAGGAAGACACCAGGCTCCATCGTACTGCGTCCACTAGAAATGTCATTACTAAGAAGAGTGTCTGTATATCAGAAAGGAGATGGCCCAGAGGAGGCTACATATTCCTAGGGAGGACCCACATAGTGACAGTTCACTGAACAAGGTCCAGTCAGAGGGAGCAACAGTAAATAACCCCCCTGACAGAGATGCTACTAGGAGGAAGAAACAGCAATAGAAGAGGTAGAGATTCAGAAGATAATCGCTCATATGCAAATCAGGTGGCTGTCCCTTGAAGAGTAATTTGAGGAGCTCCAGTGGCTCCTAGGGGTAAGATTTAGTGAGTGGGACGATTGTCTGACAAGGGCTGTGTGGCGAGCACTGCTTCTTGAGTCTGATGTGATGGATCTAGAGACTGATACCAGCTACCTTGATGGCTGTAAGGCTGTAAGGATGAATACAATGACAAGGCGTCCAGAGAGGGTGTTCTCCTTGACGATTTTGAATAAGACTAGATTGCCAGAACACAATGTGGGAGGCCTCAACTATCCCCCTTAAGAGGTTCCCTGCTTGAGCTCTGAGAGGATTTTTTGGATCCTGCCTAGATGGGTGATGTAGGATAACCTCAAATCATGAAGTAAGTCTCTCAAAAGGAAAGGTCCGAAAATGCCTCTAAGAAGTCAGTCCCAATGGTCCCAGGGTACTCTTCAGTTGTACCAAAGCTAACAACCGTAACTTCATCGGAGAAGTCTGGGCTTTCTGCCCGGATTTAGTGTGATGTCTTTTGAGTAGATCATTTCCTTCCTCTATTTTTCGAGAAGACTGGAGATGCCAGTAGAGGTTGAATTGTATCCTCAGGGCCTAAGGGACTCCTCTAGAGATTCATGATTTGAAGTCTGGCCCATTGTCACTCTGTTTGCTTCTGGGTGTCCCAACCTGGACACAATTTCATTTGAGAGGGCCTTTGCCATTTCATGTGCCCTCTCTGTTTGGCAAGGGAAGACTTCAACCCACCTGGTGAAAGCATTTCGCCATACTAGTAGCAGATAGGTTTTAGATTGCCTTAGGGGGTAGGTAAAAATCTATTTGTCCATCTTCCCCTGGATATTTTTCACATCTTTGCATGCCAAGAGATGGCAGGTGACTGCTTCGGGTATTAGTCTTTGGGCAGGCTTCACAGCCTGAACTAGCTGGGCTGCAGTTTGGACCACTGTAGATGGTGGGTCATCTATGTAGCTGGAGGGCTTCTCTCCAGGTTCCCCAAGCCCCGCAGTCCCACAATCCACTTATAAAATAATCACTCAGACGCTTATATCACTTATAAACTGTATGGCCGTGGCAGGCTTTTTGCTAACTGTTCTTTTATCTTAAATTAACCCATTTTTATAAATCTATACCTTGCCACGTGGCTGGTGGCTCACTGGCGTCTTTACAGGTTGCCTCTCCTGGCCGTGGCTGCAGTGTCTCTCCCTCAGCCTTCTGCTTCCCAGAATTCTCCTCTCTCCTTGTCCCACCTACTTCCTGCCTCGTCACTGGCCACCAGTGTTTTATTTATATAGAACAATATCCACAGCACTTGCCCTTTTTTCTTTTTTTTTTTTTAAAAAGGAAGGTTTTAACTTTAACATGGTAAAATTATATATAACAAAACAATTACCGAGGAAGAATTATAGTTACAATATTAAAGAAGATGTTCTATCTATCTTATATTTGTGAGTTTAAGGTTTTATATCTAACTTATCTTTTATCATAACTGAGGAAATTACAACTATCTAGTTTTCAACCACATCAAAGACCTGAGAAGGAACATAATGGTACCTGAGAAATGGTAGATGGATGCAAGCAACTTTTGGGAATCTTGCAAGAGTAGACCAAGACAGCTGGCAGCCTGGACAGTCACCTAATGTTTCTCAGCATTGTTGGTGCATTCAGATTGGCTACAGGCCTAGAATATCTGACAGACCATTTTCAGAAGCAGGAATTTTGAGAGACCATCTTACCCTGTCTTGGCAGAGTACAGTGGTCACTTTCCTTGTGTCCCGCTTGTCCAGAAAGGACAGCATTGCATTTGTACTGTCAGCCATCAAGGCAAGAGCAGTTCTTTGCCCAGTAGGCCATTTTGTGCCAAAAAGACAAACTTCCAAATGGAAATGTCTTAGAAGCCCAACATTCTCTCGGGATCAATTGGTGCAGCCAGGAGCAATTGTGTCTCACATCAACAGAATTTTAAGTTATTTAAATGCCATATTCTCTAGGTCTATGAAGTGTTTGAAGATTACCTATCTATCTGAAATATATCTATGTATACCTAGAAAACTTAACTAACATGGCTACAGATATGATTATCATAGATGACTAATTATTAATCTATTTTTAATTATCCATTACAATTTTAAATGAGTTACATAAACATAATACCTCAAACAAGAATATAAATATATATATATACACAGTATAACAATATTAACTTCAAGTTTGTATCAATAAACTAAAATCCATACCAATGTAAAACATTTTAAACATAAACTAAAATCTATACCAATGTAAAACATTTTAAACAAGTTGTTCTTTAAAAGTAGGTTAATTAATCTATCCTTTTATCTTATCATCTCTATATCCTCCTATATATCTATATTATATCCCCTTTTCTTTTTTAGAAAGAGATCACATTTATAATCAATCTGTTTTAAATAAAAATATTGGTTTTCTCTGTCCCACGCCAGAGGGCTCTTCTGATTTGGGACACAAGAATTGCCTAACCATTTTTTTTTTAAAGCAATATGTCTGGGTTTAGAGGGGGAGTGAGCCAATTCCACCTCTAAAGCCAGCTTGGTATATTTGGGAATTTGGGCGTAGCATCTCTTACTACTTCCTGCTGGAGGGGGGCGCTGTATCTTATGGGGATGCAAAGAAAATTTTAGACCTATGGGGTAGTCCGTGAGGCTGTACTGTTTGAACCAGTTGCCTTGAAACCGTTCTGGATGCTGGATCATCTGGGCCATGGTGTCATCGGAGACCTTTCAGGGGGTCTTGGCTGTTGAAACCTGATGTATCTTAATCTGGAACAAATCCATAGCCTCTGGCTTTCTGTGGAAACAAAAGCAGAACCTCTTTTCCAAAGCAACATATCCTTAAATCCAAATTTTGAAGTCAAGGTACCTTTAAAATATACATTTTGGCATAACTCAACAGCTTTTGCAATCAAATGTTTTTCTTCAGTTACAAATATCAAAGACAACATAATGCAGATTCTCTGTGTGGCAGCCATCGTTACGTGGCTTATTTTTTATATTACCTTGAGCCTATTGCTTTAAACCGTACCATTCTAAGACTGAAACTGCGCTGTGGCTGCTGGCTCCACCCACTTTAGCTGCCCAACATGGCAGTGGTACATTTTCCGCCAGCTCTGGGAGTCATCAAGTCTCAGAAATAGTGGGTCTAAGCTTTTATCAAAGCAGCGTGTAGCCCAGAAACCTCTTTTTTTTTTTTTTTAATACTAGTAAAGACTAAATCTACCACACAGCTTAATGTGCCGCTGGCAGACGCCTCATTTCCGCCATACTGCCGGTCAAACGCACACGCCAGGAACCCGCCAGTGTTCAAACCCGCGTTTTGCGCCGTCTAGCTGTTCATATGAGACAAGAAGCAGGAACCTGGTTTTGGCTCTGTTTAGAATTGGTTATTAAATATTCTCAGGTTTAAGGTGGAAGCTCGAGCCGTTGGGCGCCATTTGTAGCTGGAGGGCTTCTCTCCAGGTTCCCCAAGCCCCGCAGTCCCACAATCCACTTATAAAATAATCACTCAGACGCTTATATCACTTATAAACTGTATGGCCGTGGCAGGCTTTTTGCTAACTGTTCTTTTATCTTAAATTAACCCATTTTTATAAATCTATACCTTGCCACGTGGCTGGTGGCTCACTGGCGTCTTTACAGGTTGCCTCTCCTGGCCGTGGCTGCAGTGTCTCTCCCTCAGCCTTCTGCTTCCCAGAATTCTCCTCTCTCCTTGTCCCACCTACTTCCTGCCTCGTCACTGGCCACCAGTGTTTTATTTATATAGAACAATATCCACAGCACTTGCCCTTTTTTCTTTTTTTTTTTTTAAAAAGGAAGGTTTTAACTTTAACATGGTAAAATTATATATAACAAAACAATTACCGAGGAAGAATTATAGTTACAATATTAAAGAAGATGTTCTATCTATCTTATATTTGTGAGTTTAAGGTTTTATATCTAACTTATCTTTTATCATAACTGAGGAAATTACAACTATCTAGTTTTCAACCACATCAAAGACCTGAGAAGGAACATAATGGTACCTGAGAAATGGTAGATGGATGCAAGCAACTTTTGGGAATCTTGCAAGAGTAGACCAAGACAGCTGGCAGCCTGGACAGTCACCTAATGTTTCTCAGCATTGTTGGTGCATTCAGATTGGCTACAGGCCTAGAATATCTGACAGACCATTTTCAGAAGCAGGAATTTTGAGAGACCATCTTACCCTGTCTTGGCAGAGTACAGTGGTCACTTTCCTTGTGTCCCGCTTGTCCAGAAAGGACAGCATTGCATTTGTACTGTCAGCCATCAAGGCAAGAGCAGTTCTTTGCCCAGTAGGCCATTTTGTGCCAAAAAGACAAACTTCCAAATGGAAATGTCTTAGAAGCCCAACATTCTCTCGGGATCAATTGGTGCAGCCAGGAGCAATTGTGTCTCACATCAACAGAATTTTAAGTTATTTAAATGCCATATTCTCTAGGTCTATGAAGTGTTTGAAGATTACCTATCTATCTGAAATATATCTATGTATACCTAGAAAACTTAACTAACATGGCTACAGATATGATTATCATAGATGACTAATTATTAATCTATTTTTAATTATCCATTACAATTTTAAATGAGTTACATAAACATAATACCTCAAACAAGAATATAAATATATATATATACACAGTATAACAATATTAACTTCAAGTTTGTATCAATAAACTAAAATCCATACCAATGTAAAACATTTTAAACATAAACTAAAATCTATACCAATGTAAAACATTTTAAACAAGTTGTTCTTTAAAAGTAGGTTAATTAATCTATCCTTTTATCTTATCATCTCTATATCCTCCTATATATCTATATTATATCCCCTTTTCTTTTTTAGAAAGAGATCACATTTATAATCAATCTGTTTTAAATAAAAATATTGGTTTTCTCTGTCCCACGCCAGAGGGCTCTTCTGATTTGGGACACAAGAATTGCCTAACCATTTTTTTTTTAAAGCAATATGTCTGGGTTTAGAGGGGGAGTGAGCCAATTCCACCTCTAAAGCCAGCTTGGTATATTTGGGAATTTGGGCGTAGCATCTCTTACTACTTCCTGCTGGAGGGGGGCGCTGTATCTTATGGGGATGCAAAGAAAATTTTAGACCTATGGGGTAGTCCGTGAGGCTGTACTGTTTGAACCAGTTGCCTTGAAACCGTTCTGGATGCTGGATCATCTGGGCCATGGTGTCATCGGAGACCTTTCAGGGGGTCTTGGCTGTTGAAACCTGATGTATCTTAATCTGGAACAAATCCATAGCCTCTGGCTTTCTGTGGAAACAAAAGCAGAACCTCTTTTCCAAAGCAACATATCCTTAAATCCAAATTTTGAAGTCAAGGTACCTTTAAAATATACATTTTGGCATAACTCAACAGCTTTTGCAATCAAATGTTTTTCTTCAGTTACAAATATCAAAGACAACATAATGCAGATTCTCTGTGTGGCAGCCATCGTTACGTGGCTTATTTTTTATATTACCTTGAGCCTATTGCTTTAAACCGTACCATTCTAAGACTGAAACTGCGCTGTGGCTGCTGGCTCCACCCACTTTAGCTGCCCAACATGGCAGTGGTACATTTTCCGCCAGCTCTGGGAGTCATCAAGTCTCAGAAATAGTGGGTCTAAGCTTTTATCAAAGCAGCGTGTAGCCCAGAAACCTCTTTTTTTTTTTTTTTAATACTAGTAAAGACTAAATCTACCACACAGCTTAATGTGCCGCTGGCAGACGCCTCATTTCCGCCATACTGCCGGTCAAACGCACACGCCAGGAACCCGCCAGTGTTCAAACCCGCGTTTTGCGCCGTCTAGCTGTTCATATGAGACAAGAAGCAGGAACCTGGTTTTGGCTCTGTTTAGAATTGGTTATTAAATATTCTCAGGTTTAAGGTGGAAGCTCGAGCCGTTGGGCGCCATTTGTAGCTGGAGGGCTTCTCTCCAGGTTCCCCAAGCCCCGCAGTCCCACAATCCACTTATAAAATAATCACTCAGACGCTTATATCACTTATAAACTGTATGGCCGTGGCAGGCTTTTTGCTAACTGTTCTTTTATCTTAAATTAACCCATTTTTATAAATCTATACCTTGCCACGTGGCTGGTGGCTCACCGGCGTCTTTACAGGTTGCCTCTCCTGGCCGTGGCTGCAGTGTCTCTCCCTCAGCCTTCTGCTTCCCAGAATTCTCCTCTCTCCTTGTCCCACCTACTTCCTGCCTCGTCACTGGCCACCAGTGTTTTATTTATATAGAACAATATCCACAGCACATCTATGTTTGCCTCAGGCTCTGCACTAGCAATCGTACCACTTGGGAAGGGAAAGCTTTATTAGTAAGAAGAATGTTTATAAGGAAAGGAAAAGCAGCGGTTTTTAACCCAGTTAGTTCCGGGTTGCCGCTCCTTGGCCACTGAATCTAGCTCTTTGCTGAGGTATCCTTCCAGCTGGGGTATCAGTCCTATGGTTTGCATTAGGATCCCCAGGGCAATCACCTTGCTTTCAGTTACACCAAAGGAAAATTGAGGTTCAGTGGGTAATCCCCCAATAGAGGTCCCAGTGAGTGTCTCTTTGAGCCACTGGAGAGAGCATCAGACCTCTGGTTCTCACACCAGTGTGGCAGGGGTGGAAGAGTGAGGGCGGTGGGGATGGAGGGGTGAGGGGGTAGGGTGGGGGAGAGGGGCCTTTCTGAGTCTCCTTAGATGTTGGTAGAAGGGAATCCAGATACTGCAGAAGCTCATCACTCCAAGGAAAGCCCTCGGTTGCTTAATAGTCTAAGAGAGAAGATACGTTAGAATAGGCTGGACATTTTTTCCAAACTCAGACTTCATTTTTCTCTCTAATATTTCCAAGTACAGAACTTAAGACTGGCATAGTTGGACCTTTTCCTGAGAGACCGTATAGCCTTCTTTTGGATCTCTTATCTTTATGTTCTTTTTACATTGTTTTGTTTTCTCCCTGAGACATGAGTTGGGACTGAGAGACGCTGTTGGGTTTGTTTCCTTTTTATCCTGGGACTTTTCATAATTTTATTCCCCTTTGTTTTATTTTTCAAATGTTTGTACATTTATTTATTTCATTTTGTGTGTTTCAATGTATATCTGTGAGCCACATGCATGCATGGTATCTGCTGAGGTCAAAAGAGGGCATTGAATTCCCTGGAACTGGAATTATGGATGGTTGTGAGACATCATGTGGATGTGGAGAATTGAACCCGGGGCCTCTGCAGGAACGAGTGCTCTTAACCACGGAGCCATCTCTCTCGCCCCATTTTGCCATTTGTTTTAAAGTTTGTACAGTCCAGAGAATGATCTACCCTAGCCATACTCTTGGTTATGAATGAATGAGAGTAGCAAATAAAGAAAACTGGCAGGTCCATCCTTAAACGTATGTTTACAACCATCCCCAGAAACCAAGATAATTCCTGTTAAAAACTGCTATACTAGAGTTACCAGTTGAAAGACTTCTAGGGAGAAAGTCCTGTCTCTCTTTTCTAAGGGGTAGCATCTTATCATCTGTTTTATTATAAATGTCTTTATGTCATGAGAAAAACAATAACAGCTTCAACTGGAAATAGTTTACCCCTTAGCTGCCATTATGGGTACCATACCTGTATTCTTGAGGTGTTTTGCTTGCCTCTGTCCTTGTCACAGAGTCAGAGGGCCAGCTGACCTAGGACAGGGGCTTTGGAGAACATTTTAACACAAACATGCTTGGATCTGTAGTGGGATGGTTAAATCTTATCCCCAGAGCAGCTTCCTGGTGAGCTTAAACAATGCATGGCAATCCACTAATATCTATATGCCAAAGGCATTTGCTTCTCTATGAAATTGAACTCAGCTGTCCAGCTTTTAATCCCAGCACTCAGGTGGCAGACACAGGGAAATCTCTGAGTTCGAGGCCAGCCTGATCTGCTGTTCTACTCTGGACAGGAAACTTGCTGTCAACTCCAGTGACAACCGGTTGGACCCAAAGCACCTGTCTTCCTTATGACCAGCCTAGAGTTGTCTGAATGGACCCTACCTGTTGGATCATGCATCGGAAGAGGCACTGACAAGACACAGAAGGCCTTTTCTTCCTTTTACAGGACTATAAAAGCAGAGCATTTGATCATAAAGGGTCACCCTCCGATTTCCTTCAGCTTCCTAGGGCCGTGTACATGGCAGTCTGCACCAGTGATCAAGCACAATCCGATTGGCAGAGGTGTCTGTCTCTACCAGTGTCTAACTCGAGAATCTACCTGCCTAGTTTTGTTATGACCGGGTGCTTAAAACCCTGTATCTACAGCAAGTGTGTGTGCAAATGAAGGCAGATAACTGGAGAAATATTAGTGTCTTCCCTCCTGTAAAAATATTGAGTCATATAGGATGTTTATTCTCCCCCCACAAAAAGGAAGTATTCTTAGTACCTTAGGAGGAGGGTCTTGGAGGCTCTGGTTGAGCCTCTTGGGGAGCTCAGGATGTGACCACAGGAGAGGGACTTTATTGAGGAGAAATAGAAACAGTCCACAGAAACCAAATTCAAGAGTATAGCCTTCTCATGTTATCATGCTTTATGTGTTGCATAGGCCCCTGCTTTTTTTAAAGTTAAAAATAATATGAATAGCAGTGAAAAGATAGTGTCCTGAGGGGTTGGGGATTTAGCTCATTGGTAGAGAACTTGGCTTGTAAGTATAAAGACCTAGGTTTGCTCCTCAGCTCTGGGGGAAAAAAGGAAAAGAAAAGAAAAAAAGATAGTGTCCTATCCCACCCATAGCCAGTAGGCTAAAGGCAACTGAGCCATTCCCTTCCTTAACGAGCCTTACTGCAAATTGGAGTCCTTGTAAGATAGTATCCCAAAAGCAAATGGAACTTGAGTTTATAAATTTATAATTTTCAAAGCCAATCAAAATGTATATAACTATTGAATTAAATTTATCATGCCCAATAGAATGGAAGATTAACTAACTGTGGTAGCTACTTTTGCTGCCAGGGTCTCCACTGTGCTAGCTGTAGTAAGCAATTATGAAATGGTAATCCCAGAAACAACGGCAGCAGCAATGTCAAATTCTCTTCTGGAGTGTGTGGACATCCACTGGCATGGACGCAGCACCAGGAACACAAACTGCCAAGGCCCATTTTTCTTGATCCCAGCATGACTTAAGATGGCAGCTCTGCAAAAGAACAACTAAGAACCATAAAGAAAAAACAGGCAGCTCATAAGGATCATAACTAATGGTCTTATAATAGCTACATTCAGGCTCATACATTTTAAGGTATCTTCAAAGGGGGGCTAAATCAATTTCAGGAGGCCAATAAATGTTGCACAGAGCCACTCCTGAAAAGTAGGTATTACACCAGCTTGAAGAGGATTGTGAAAATGAAAAAGCTTAGCTGGCATGTTACTGTTAACAAATGGAGGTCAGTGACCTTCAGGGTTATCCTTAATCTCCAAAGTGTCTGGGTGATACGTTCTCAAACATACTTGAAAAAGCAGTTACCATACATTACCTTCTGGAGAATCCAACCACATGGCTACAGTTCCTAGGCTTACGTTAATGCTTGCTAAAGCTGGCCATATTAGGCTCTCAGTCACCATTGGCATCAGAAGGGTAGAGTTTTTCATGAAGGTCCAATAGGTCTCTGTCATGTTGGACTTCAGCAGCAGCCACAGAGCACACACACACACACACACACACACACACACACACACACATACACACACAGCACTCAGGAATCCAAAGAGGAACCTCATTGTCCTGAGGAAAGACATAAACAGATCCCCGGGCCCACACCAACACCAGTTCAGGTCTCCTCTAAGTGCCAGTAGAGGGAAAGAATAGAATGTGGAGAGGAATGATGAGTCCCTAGTTCCCCCTTTTTTTAACTTTAGTAAAATATGTTTGTTTGGTTTTCTTTTTAATAGTTCAAATTTTTCTTTTATTTTTTATTTATTTTTATTTTTTTTATTTTTTTTATTTTTATGATTATGAACTTTATTTTTTATTTACTAAGCCAACACGTTCAGGAAAGACTTTACATCTGGTTTCCATAATTCATTTTACAGGCAAATTCTAATATACATTATGTACTCTGAACTGGATTGTAAAATCAATGGGGGAAACGACATTGCAGATACTGTTTCTGGTTTTAGTCATGACTAAGTTCTCAAGGCCATCATTACTCATCATGGCAATGAGCTACCAAGAAAGGGGTGGCTTTTACTCGACAAGGTGAAGACACAATCTTTAATCAATTACATAATTATAGAAACCTCATAATCATCTGTCCAAATGTATCCTCTCAAATTGCTGCAGCAGAAACTTAAAGGGACCTGTGGAAAGACCAAAAGAAAACAGAACTCAAGCATCAGAATCAGGAACACAGCAAGGCCATCATCTCCAAGGAAAACCTCGTGTATTTATATTACGGCTATACTTCAATTTCAAAGGTGTGCATAAGCATGCAAACGTAACTACCCAAGCTAACTCAGCAACACGGAAGCTACAGTGTAGGATGGAGGGTGTGGGAATGGTGTTGCAGTCTTACTGGCCTTCAGTCAAGCTCATTTGACCCCAAAGTGCATCCTCAGGAAGCTGACCAAACTACTTTGATGGCAAACAGGAGCACCTATATCTGGAACCTTTCAGAAATGACAGTTACGGGGAACAAGTTGTCTTTGATACATTGAGTAAAATACTTAAAGGAACAATGGACATTCCAAGAAAACTTAGTACTATCATGGGCAAAGTGGCATGCTGGGATACAGTTTGGTGAAAGGCCGTACAGCTTCCTTCAAACAGCAACATTTACAGAGATATCATTTCACTAAACAAAGCCACACCCACAGGAGGCAATTTGATATTCCAGGCACAACTACAAGCAATTAAACTCACGTAAAGTGCATATCTGATATTGTCTTTCATACTCAGGTTTTTCCTCACTAAAATGCTTAGTGAGTTCCCTAACATCTATATAAATACAAGGAACAGTAGTCGATGTGCCTGAAAATACTACACAAATGAAAAATGAGACTCCAAAAGAAAAGTAACAGGTAGATGGTCTGTGGTTAGAAATCATCTATAATCCTTTTTGGAAGGCTTGGAATCAGCTGTACCTATGCCAATGGACATCTTAGCCCAAGCTTTCTTTGAACAAACTCAGGGCTACATAGCAAAACTCTAGCTCAAAAAAACCATCATTTGAAATGCATCTTGTTAAAAGCCAAATGAACAATTCTGTCTATTTTCTATTCATACATGTAAAAATTACCCAACTCATCCTTGGCACTTGAAATTCACCCACTCCCACTATCATCGCTGATAGATCAGAGTGAATGAGCTACGTTTCTGTAAAAGACAGTTGGCAGAGTGTTGGTTTACAGTTGCAAGCAGGAGATTTATTTTTTAAAATTAATTAATTTATTTTTCTATTATCAGCTTGATACAGTATGTATTCTTATCTTAATAGTGAATTGTTTCATTGAGGCTTGCTCAGTAATTGAGTAAAACCAAAACTTATTATAAGCCACAGTCGTCCTAGGGTCCCCCATGCTATATATATAGCCTCCATGGTTCTGTGGGTTGTAGTCTGATTGTACTTTACTTTATATCTAGAATCCACTTATGAGTGAATACATACCATGTTTGTCCTTCTGGGTTTGGGTTACCTCACTCAGGATGATTTTTTCTAGTTCCATCCATTTGCCTGCAAATTTCATGCTTTCATTGTTTTTCTCTGCTGAGTAGTACTCCACTGTGTATATGTACCACATTTTCTTAATCCATTCTTCAGTTGACGGGCATCTAGGTCGTTTCCAGGTTCTGGCTATTACAAATAGTGCTGCTATGAACATAGTTGAGCATGTATCTTTATGGTATGAATCAGCATTCTTTTGGTATATGCCCAAGAGTGGTATGGCTGAGTCTTGAGGTAGTTCAATTCCTAATTTTCTGAGAAACCACCATACTGATTTCCACAGTGGTTGTATTATGGTTTGTTTTTACATTCCGACCATAATTCCCCTTCCCTCCTCTCCCACCACATTTCCCACCTCAATCCACTCCTCCTCTTCTGTTTCTCTTCAGAAAAGGACAAGCCTCCCATGGATATTAACCAGCTATGGTCTATCAAGTTGCAGTGAGACTAGGCACTTCCTCTCCTATTAAGGCTGAACAAGGCAACCTGGTAGGAGGAAAGGGTCCCCAAAGCAGGCAACTGAATCAGAGACAGCCCCTGCTCCCACTGTTAGGAGTCCTACAAGAAGACCAAGCTACACAACTGTCACCCAAGTGCAGAGAGCCTAGGTCAGTCCCTTGTCGATCTCTGATTGCTGGTTCAGAGACTGGATTTTTTTTAAAGCATTAAAAATTGTAAAGACTGTGGAACTTGTAAAAATTGGATTGTTCTTTATATTGTAATATCAACATGAAATCTGTGGAACAAGGAATGAAAGCTTGTCATTTAACAGTGATGTGGTTTTGTGTCAAATTGACTGGTGGTAGACCTATGATGGCTAATCTTGGTTGTCAACTTGATACCTTTGGGAAGTGTGGTGATATTGTGTCCCCCAATATACTGTGCACCCTAATAAATTTATCTGGGGTCAGAGAACAGAACAGTCACTAGATAGACATAGAGGCCAGAAAATGGTGGCACACACATCTTTAACCTAGCATTCTGAATGCAAAGATCTGTCTGGATCTCTGTGAGTTCAAAGCCACACAGATGAGGACACAGAGGCTTCCAGTTTGAGGAAACAAGATCAGCTGAGGAATTGGCAAGGTGAAGTAGCTGTGACTTGTGTTCTGTCTCTCTGATCTTCCAGCGTTCACCCTAATATCTGGCCCTGGGTTTGTTTTTATTAATAAGACTTTTTAAGATGCATGCTAAATCTGGCGCCCAACTTGTCAGGTACGAATTTTTGAAAAAGCTACTTGCCTGTGGCTTTTTGGGCCCCAGCTCAGACCTGAGATACCCTCAGCTGGTTTGTGGTGGCAGACACTGGTAGGATTTGCTGAAGGAGATAGAGGCAGGAGGATCCCAAGTTTGAGGCCAGCCTAGGACACTTGCTAAGGAGAAGCTGTGGCTGGAGTCAGGCTACAAAGAGTGGCAGTGGGACCATGGAGGTGATAGCTGCTGCTCCCTGTTGCCCACTGCTTCTCATTGTGTTGCTGACTGCGGTGATGCTGCTACCTGGAATGAAGGGTTTACTGATGCTTGTCTGCTTGTTCAGACAGCAATTGCCAGGACCCCATTGTGTTACAAGAAAGCATTGGCAAAAGTCAGTTTAGAGAAGTTTGGCGAGGCAAATGGTGGGGAGAAATTGCTGTAAAAAATTCTCTTCTAGGGAAGAACGTTCATGGTTCAGAGAGGCAGACATTTATCAGACTGTGATTGCTTCAAACCACAGAGGAAGCAAACACACACACACACACACACACACACACACACACACACACACACACACACACACACACACACACAATGCAGGGAACTATGACCACACCTAACAGCAACTTTGAAATCTTCAAAAGGATGATGGGATCCCACAACCATGATTCCACATGGACTATGGTAAAGCCATTAAGCTGATAAACACCATGGAAAGATCTGCTTTGGATTTGGACTACAAACTGCTCAGGACAATTTCTAGATGGCTAGCTGAGATGATCCCTATTCACAGACAACTCAAGCAAGAGAAGAGGGAACTCAATTGAGGATTTGCCTCCATCAGACTGGGGACATGTCTGTGGGGCATTTTCTTGATTGCTTGATTCAAGCAACCCAGACAACTATGGGTGCTGCCATCTCTAGACAGGGTTCTGGGCTGTATAAGGATAGTAGCTGAATGAGCCTGAAAACAGTAAGCAGCAAGAAGCTCCTTGGTTCCTGGGTCAAGCTTACATTGAATTCTAAAATGCTGCATCCTTGTATAACTCATCTTCAGTGGAGTAGAGGATGAACAGCATTTGAAGAGTTTGGTCTGCTCACATTCATCTTTCTTGGACATTTTGTAGAATTGCAACATAGCTCTCCATACTCTGGACCTTTCCCACGTTGTACTTTGTTTCTTATGTACATAGTATTTCTGGCGGGTCAGCCATGGTCTTGGAAATGGCTGCAGATACCACTTGCAGATCATTTGGTAACTATCTGAGGTTTGTGGCTACAGTCATCCAAGTTCCATTTGCATCCTGAGCAGGGGGCAAAAAAAAAGAAAGTAAAGAAAAACCCTTCACTTTTTGAACCTCCATTTTCCTCATCTGAAAATGGCTACATGTCTACCTTTTCCCCCTCTGGCATTTGGAAAGATTAAATGAAGTCAGAAACAGCCCCCTGGATGTGAAACTGTTAGGTGTTTTCAACCATTCAATTATTTTAAGGTGCTCCGCAGGCAATCAGGGTCTGCTGATGGGAGACAGAGTTAACTGAAGCACAGGTCGCTTCTTCCTCAAGCAGCTTATATAGAGGTGTGATTCTTTTAGCCAAGAGACTGGGTTTCTGAGGTTGAAAGACGGACTCACAGAAATCCCAGAAAGTGAGAGCCTGTACTCAGATATTCAGCTGTCCTATGTTGCTTTATGCCTCCTGTCATGAGCGCAGTCCAGGCACTGCTAACTCAGGACTGCACACCGGAGTGGCCTCCCTAAGGGGCTCCTGGTCTCCTTCTCCTTTGGCCACCAGAGTGGACTTGTTAAAATAGAAACCAGATGCTTAAATCACTCCACATTCTTTATGTAAATTTATTATTATTTTTTTATTTTACATACAACAGTTTCCCCTCCCTCCTCTCCTCCTGTTTCCCCCCTCTCCCACTCCTTTCTACCCCCTCCACCATCCACTCCTCAGAAACGGTAAGGCCTCCCATGGGAGTCAACAAAACATGGCATATCAAGTTGAGGCAGGACCAAGCTCCTTCCCCCTGCATCAAGGCTGAGCGAGGGATCCCGACATAGGGAATGGGCTCCAACAAACCAGCTCCTGTGCCAGAGACAGACTCTGGTCCTATGGCTAGGGGCTCCACAACCAGACCAAGCCTCACCTGTCACCACAGGCAGAGGCCTAGGTCGGTCCCATGCAGGCTCCCTAGCTGTCGGTCTGGAGTCCATGAGGAAAGAAAACACAGGTTCCACATTAATGGCTCCATTAGGGGAATGATTTTTTTTTTTTTTTTTTTTTTTTTTGGTTTTTCGAGACAGGGTTTCTCTGTGTAGCTTTGCGCCTTTCCTGGAGCTCACTTGGTAGCCCAGGCTGGCCTCGAACTCACAGAAATCCGCCTGGCTCTGCCTCCCGAGTGCTGGGATTAAAGGCGTGCGCCACCAACGCCCGGCTGGGGAATGATTTTTGATCCATATCATCTTAGTAGTTTTCTCACCATCTCCAGGAGACAAAGCTGGGTAGGTCATGTGGTATTTTGGCAAAGGCCAACTCCAGTCTGGTGGTGTTTGTGTCAGTGTCCACAGCCATTCTGTCAGGTGTATGTCTCTCCTGTGCCTCCCAAGTTGTTCCTACATCAGGTAGCTCACAACCATCCGTAATCCCAGTTCCAAGGTACCTGCTGCTCTCTGTTCTCCTTGGGCACCTGCATTCATGTGGTGCACATAAACACACATATACAAGAATAAAAACAAATCTTTAAAAATACTTGTATGTGGGGTTGGGGATTTAGCTCAGTGGTAGAGCGCTTGCCTAGCAAGCACGAGGCCCTGGGTTTGGTCCTCAGCTCTGGAAAATTAAAATAAATAAATAAATAAATAAATAAAAATTTTTAAAAATTAAAAAAATAAAAAATAAAATAAATTTTAAAATTAAAAAAATAAAAATAAAATAAATAAAAATAATTTATTATTATTATTATTATTTTACAACACCATTCAGTTCAACATAATAGCCACAGATTCCCCTGTTCTCCCCCTCTCGCCCACCCCTCCCCCCAGCCCACCCCCCATTCCCACCTCCTCCAGATCAAGGTCTCCCCCGAGGACCGGACCGGGGTTGACCTGGTAGACTCAGTCCAGGCAGGTCCATTCCCCCCTCCCAGACCGAGCCAAGTGTCCCTGCATAAGTCCCAGGATTCAAACAGCCAACTCATGCAACGAGCCCAGGACCTGGCACCAATGCACAGCTGCCTCCCAAACAGATCAAGCCAAATGACTGTCTCACCCGTTCAGGGGGCCTGATCCAGTTGGGGGCCCCTCAGCCTTTGGTTCATAGATCCTGTGCTTCCATTCATTTGGTTATTTGTCCCTGTGCTTTATCCAACCTTGGCTTCAACAATTCTCGCTCATATAAGCCCTCCTCTTTCTCACTAATTAGACTCCCAGCGCTCCACCAGGGGCCCAGCCGTGGATGTCTGCCTTCAGATTCCTCAGTCCTTGGATGGGGTTTATGGCACAACTATCTGGGTGTCTGGCCATCCCATCACCAGAGTAGGTCAGTTCCTGCCGTCTCGCGACCATTGCCAGCAGTCTTTTGCGGGGGTATCTTTGTGGATCTCCGTGGGCCTCCCTAGCTCTCTGCTTCCTCCCCTTCTCACCTTCTCATGTGGTCTTCATTTACCATGGTCTCCTATTCCTTGTTCTCCCTCTCTTTTCTTGATCCAGCTAGGATCTCCCACTCTTTCCCTCAACTGTCGCCCTTCATTGTTCCCACTCATGACCAGGCTGTTCATGTAGATCTCGTCCATTTCTCCGTGTCTTTTTTTGGGGTCCCGTTTTAATAAAAAATTTTAAAAATTAAAAAAATAAAAAATTAAAAAAATTAAAAAAATTAAAAAAAAAATACTCGTATGCAAGAACATGTATCAATTCTTGCTTCAATTGCTAATCCTAAACAGTGACTCTGGAAAGCCAGTAAGATAAGCTCCACTCTGGGAAAAACCTTTTCCTGTGCTCTTCAAAACAATTTTAGGATATGGCCATCCAAAACCACACACATTCGAAGTCCCATTCTGGTTTACAACTGAGGATGCACTAAATTTAGATTAATGTAGGGAATAATGAAATTTTGAAGTTAATCCTCCTTTTCAAAAAAATTGTTTTAAGATATTATTTTAGCACACAAACAGAAGGTCCATAAAACTCTTACAAGTATTTTCCTCTTATTTTGCTTATGGTTGTGATTGAGATAAGAAGGTCTTGTATTTTTATATTCCAATGAATCATATGCCTTTTAAATGCATTTGTATTGTGACAGCCAAGCTCCCCTGGCCTACATTTCAGATGATTGCTTTGGTTTTAGACGAGGGCAATGCAGAAAATCAAGGCAATTTACCACTCCTTTTGTTAACAAAATTCCTTACACTACATCATTATTCCTTTCCAGTACATTCCAGAGCCTGAATGAAGCTGCATGACAAATTTTTTAAAAGATTGATTTCATGATTTATTTAAGTGTATGTATGCCTGTGCGGAAATATGTACACACATGCACAGAGGTGTAGGTGTCGGATCCCCTGGTGCTAGAGTTGTAGGCAGTGGTAGGCCACCCGACATGGTGCTAGGTACCAACCCTGAGTCCATCAGAAGAACAACAAATGTTCTTAACCACTGAAACATCTCTCTAGTCCCTAGTCTGAGGGTCTTTATATATGGTCCTATGCTGGTAGGCAGAAACACCAATGACTGGGATTTCCCTGCCTTTGGTGAAAGGGATTGTGTGATGGTTTGAATACAAATAGCCCCCTAGGCTCTTATATTTGAATGGTTAGTCATCAGGGAGTGGAACTGCTTGAAAATGATTGGGAGGTGTGACGTTGTTGGAGGAAGAATGTCACGGTGGTTAGGCTTTAAGATTTCAAAAGCCCATACCAGGCCCAGTCTTTCTCATTTCTCTGTCTCTGTCTATGTCTCTGACTCTTTCCCACTCTCTCTGTCTCCTCTGTCTCTCCACCTGTGGATCAGGATGTAGCTCTCAGCTACTTCTTCAGCACCATGCATCCCACCATGCTCCCTCTCCATGATAATAATGAACTAAATCTCTGAACCTGTAAGCAAGCCTCCACTTAAATTCTTTCTTTTGTAAGAGTTGCTTTGATCATGGTGTCTTTTCACAGTAACAAAATAGTGAATAGCAGAGTTTTGGCTGAAGTCTGACTTATAGTAGGTCCAGTGGTTCCTGAACTGAACCAAATCCTGTGGTTATTTCCCTAGTCCCAGAATGTACAATTGGGATAGATATATTAGAAGTTGGCAGAATTCTCAAACTGGCTCCCTGACCTCTGGAGTTGGAAAGGCTAAATGGAATTCTTTAGAGTTGCCTCTATCAAAGAAAATCATGAATCAAAAACAGTATCACATCCTTGGAGGAAGTGAAGAAATTAGTGCCACCATCAAGGACTTGAAAGATGCAGGGATGGTGGTTCCCACCACATCTCAATTTAACTCCCCTGTCTGACCAGTGCAGAAGACAGATGGACAGTGGAGAATGACAGCTGACTATCACTAACTCAATGAGGTAGTGATCCCAATTGCATCTGCTGTACCAGACGTGGTGTCTTTACTTGAGCAGATTAACATATCTCCTGGTAGATGGTATGCAGCTATCGATCTAGCAAATGCCTTATTCTTGGTATCTGTCCATAAGGACCACCAGAGTGGGCAAGGGCAGCAATATACCTTTACAGTTTTACCTCAAGTATATATTTACTCTCCAGCATCTCCACAGTCTCCCTGTGTCATAATTTAGTTTGAAGGGATCTTGATCATTTATCTCCTCCACAAAATATCAAACTGCTGCACTATATTGATGGCATTATGCTGATTGAACCAAGTGAGCAGGAGGTAGCAATCATTTGATAACACATAAGTGCACCAAAGTATGGGAAATAAACCCATCAACAATTTAAGAGCTTTCTACCTCAGTGAAATTGTCAGGAGTCCAGTGGTGTGGGGCATGCAGAGATCTAGACATGATTGTGTGTGAAGTTGACAACAGGTGGACCTGTGATGGCTATTCGTGGTAGTCAACTTGACCACATCTATAATTAACTAAAGCCAAAATGGCTAGGCACAGCTATAAGGGATATTTTTATTAATTAAATTATTGGAAGTGAGAAGACCCACTTCTAATCTGGATCTTTGAGGTAGGAAGACCCACCTTTAATCCAGATCTTCTGAGGTGGGGAGATCCACCTCTAACCTGGACCACACCTTCTGGTAGCAGCCTATGTAAAGGATATGAAAAAAGGAAGCTTGCCCTCTTTCTTTGCCGGCTTGTTCTTGTTGTCGCTGGCAAGTCCATTCCCTCATTGGCATTAGAACCCACTTCTTCACGTTTCCAGCCTATACTGAAGACCAGCTGAGACATCCAGCCTTCTGGACTGAACAAACTAAGTACAAGACTGTTGGACCTTCTGTTGGTAGTGTTGGTAGAAAACCACTCTTGGGACTAGCAAGTCCACAAGCCAGAAACCATTCTAATAAAATATATATTCTGTTTCTTTAGAGAACCCTGATTAATTCAGACAATGTGACCTGGGTCCCTCTATTAGGCATCTGTGTTTAAACTTCCTCAGTTTCTTTTTTTGCATGGACTGAGTAGGGTGTTCAATGTGGGGCCAAGAAATTTTTTCATTTCCTCCCAAAGGCAGCACTATCAAAAACACAAAACTCTGCCGGACGGTGGTGAGCACGCCTTTAATCCCAGCACTTGGGAGGCAGAGCCAGGCGGATCTCTGTGAGTTCGAGGCCAGCCTGGGCTACCAAGTGAGTCCCAGGAAAGGCGCAAAGCTACGCAGAGAAACCCTGTCTCGAAAAACCAAACCAAACCAAACCAAACCAAAACAAAACAAAACAAAACAAAACAAAACAAAACAAAACACAAAAAACTCTGTCTTGACCATAAGCCCTCTTGTGGCCTACAAGAATTCAGGCTCACCTATAGACAGTATTCACCTGGGTCAAACATCTAATGCTAACTGAATAGTTGCTATAGATTACAGACCTGGAAAGCACTGTAGTGTGGTAATTGTTACTACTCATGGCCAACATTTCAGCAACGAAGCACCCCACTGATAAACTGTAATATAGAGGATGCAAGAGACAGATGGCTAGGCACCTAAAAGTGTTTGCTGCTCCTGCAGAGGGCCAGAGTTCTATCCTCAGCACACACTTTCTGAAGACTCACAAACTGGAACATCAGCTCCAGGGTATTTGATGCACACTTCTGGCCTCCATGGGCACACACACACACACACACACACACACACACACACACACACACACACTTTTTTAAAGTAAGTACCTTCAGAGCCACAAGCAAGCCTGTCTATATAGTGAGAAATAATTACATGGAAGAAAATTCCTAAATGGATGGAACCATTGAGTATTGCCAGGGGACATGCTAAGGTGCTCCATGTTCTTCAAACTCCTCACACACTATGTTTAATGTGGAAATATTGAAAAAGACTGGGGAAAGCCCCGAGACCAAGGGAACTGACAGGCCTATCCAGATAACAACTGTGGAGAAAGTCACTGCTCTCTGGAATGGCTCCTCTGCTTACTGTAGTCAGCCCTGAACCCGGAACAGCGGCCAGTGGTTGAATCATAAAACCTTTGGTTTGAAAGTTCTAAGTGCATTCTTGTAACTCCCTGGAGAAGTGACCAATCAGGTTCTGAGACACGGAGGAGACCAGTCTCACAGGGGACTTGGCCTCTCATTCCTGTGTCCTCAGCCTGTTTCTTCCAGAGGTCCTACAGTGGTCTGAGATTAACACACATCCTGACAAACAGGTAACGTGGCGGGGTCTGTCCCATGATCGAGCTCATCTGCTGACTGTGTCCTGACCTGACCGGGTCTGGTACTGGGGAGGGAGGACGATAGTTGGTGTCCAAGCTGATAAGAGGAATGCTCCTGTAAAGAAGGGGACTAGGGAGCTGGAGAGGTGGCTCAGTTAGTTTTCATCGGGGGGTATAGCTGCTCCCTGGTAGGCTGACCATGCCCCAGTGGATGGCCTTACACCCAAGAGAACATGGGAAGCACAAATTGGACCTGATGGTTTAAAAAATGAGCACAGCAAGTTGTGTGGGTAGGGAATGGGAAGTGTATCTGGGAGAGGTTGGGAAGAATGAATATGATATAAATACAATATATGAATTTCTCAAAGAAATTAACAAAAATATTTAAAAAAGGTAATGTACAATGATATTTATGTATGAAGGTGTCATAATAAATACTTCATTTTTACAATAATTACAAAACATCTAATTAGAAATTATATATAAAACCCTGCTAAAGGTTTGTAGGGGTGAGTTATGGGCATCTACCTATGGCAGAGGGGCTAACAGACTATCGCAGGTTTAATGTGGAAATATTGAACAAACTGGGGAAAGCCCTGAGACCAAGGGAACTGACAGGCCTATCCAGATAGCAACTGTGGAGAAAGTCACTGCTTGGGTAACATCTGCTCTCTGGAATGGCTCCTCTGCTTACTGTAGTCAGCCCTGAACCTGGAACAGCGGCCAGTGGTTGAATCATAAAACGGATTTTTGGTTTCAGGATTCTAAGTGCATTGTGCATTGTTGTAACTCCCCGGAGAAGTCACCAATCAGGTTCTGAGACACGGAGAAGACCAGTCTCACAGGGAACTTGGCCTCTCATTCCTGTGTCCTCAGTCTGTTTCTTCCAGAGGTCCTACAGTGGTCTGAGAGTTAACACACATCCTGACAAACAGGTAACGTGGCGGGGTCTGTCCCATGATCGAGCTCATCTGCTGACTGTGTCCTGACCTGACCGGGTCTGGTACTGGGGAGGGAGGACGATAGTTGGTGTCCAAGCTGATAAGAGGAATGCTCCTGTAAAGAGTGTACACGGTATGGGGGCTGTGAACTGTCTGGACTGTGTCAGTAGCCAGGTCTCAGTGCTCAGGACACCTGGCTTTGGTTCAGTTTACAGCTGTGTCCTGAGTCCTTGGTCGACCTTTTCTTTTTCCTCTAGATTCAACCAAATGAGTCAGAGGAATCTTGGGAATTCCATCCCTTTCTTCCTGAGACTTTTGTACTGGTTTCTGTGTAACTTTGTCCCTGACAGAGGCAGAGAACAAGGCAGACTGTAGCATGAACCTTAAAAGTTCTTATTAATTAAATCAAACCTGAGGCCAGTTATTGGGGTGAAAGCTGGAAGATCAGAGAAGCAGAACAAGCCATAGCCACCTCACCTCAAATGTGGTGGTATTGGGTTCCCCAAAATATTGTGTACCCTAATAAACTTATCTGGGGTCAGAGAACAGAAAAGCCACTAGATACTAAGGCTAGAAAATGGTGGCACTCACACCTTTAATCCTAGCATTCCAGAGGCAGAAATCCATCTGGGATCTCTGTGAGTTCAAGGCCACATTGGAAACAGCCAGGCATGGTGACACACAACTTTAATCCCAGGGAGTGAGCCTTTAACCCCAGGATGGTAAAAGGTAGAAAGATATATAAGGCGTGAGGACCAGAAACTAGAAGCATTTGGCTGGTTAAGCTTTTAGGCTTCTAGCAGCAGTTCAGCTGAGATTCATTCTGGATGAGGACTCAGAGGCTTCCAGTCCGAGGAAACAGGATCAGCTGAGGAACTGGCGAGGGGAGGTGGCTGTGGCTTGTTCTGCTTCTCTGATCTTCCAGCTTTCACCTCAATAACTGGCCTCAGGTTTGATTTTATTAATAAGAACTTTTAAGATTCATGCTACAGCAGACATTAACCTGCCTTTCTATAACTTAGAATAAAGAGAAATGTAGCAGTTTAGAATATGGCATGAAGGTTCCATTTAGGAAAAGAAGCAGGAATTGAAGGTTAGCAAGATGGCTCAACCAGTTGCTTGATGCAAGGACTGATGACCTGAGTTCAATCCCCAGAACCCCCATGGTGGTTGTTCCATAACCTACACAAACACACATACACACACACACACACACACACACACACACACACACACACACACAGAGAGAGAGAGAGAGAGAGAGAGAGAGAGAGAGAGAGAGAGAGAGAGAGAGTCTTTAAAAAAAAAAGAAACAGGAATTGAAAATGTGTTTTTTTTTTTTTTTTTGGTTTTTCGAGACAGGGTTTCTCTGTGTAGCTTTGCGCCTTTCCTGGAACTCACTTGGTAGCCCAGGCTGGCCTCGAACTCACGGAGATCCGCCTGCCTCTGCCTCCCGAGTGCTGGGATTAAAGGCGTGCGCCACCACCGCCCGGCTGAAAATGTTTTAATAGAACAGAACAGAGCTTCTGAACATAGATCAATGTATATGACAGGATAAAAGATATGATCATGTGAGATATGATAATGTGAAATATGATAAGATGGCCATTGCAAATCAAGCTGTGTCTCAAAGCAACCTTATTTGGCTACTACGTGTGAGAGACAAACAGACAAAAACAAGGAGGCAGCAGTAATAAAGAGGCCTCTGAGTTTACTGGATTATGTGGCTTTATCTTTTTCAGGCTTTCTTGGTTGTCCTGAGGCCGTTGGATAACACCAGTCATGGATAAAGAAAAGCCTGAAGCCATACCCAGCCCGCCAGAACCTAACATGGAGCTGATCCCGTCCAGGGAGCTAAAAGGCCGCAAGCCTTCCAATAATATACTGATCTATTTGATTGACAGGCAGCTGGGGAGGCCCAGAAATGATGTGGATTTGTTTGAATGGATTTGGACCATAACATAAGTACCCACCCAGGGTAGAGTGGTCTTTGCCAAAATTAATGTTTACTTATGACTACTGGGAATACATGTTTTAAAAAGGAGCAGAATTGCAAGCCACTCTCACATTCAATCCATTAAATTAGTCTTCATTGCAACTGCTTTTGGTGCATTGTGTATTTCTTGACTTGACCTTCTTGGGTTGCATTGGGCAGGCTATTGTACCCATCTTGATAGTCCTCTTATGAGACCTCAGATACAATGAGGATGGGAGGTTGCATTGCACATCATGTCTCTTCCACCACTAGTCTGAAAAGGAATTGTGTATGCATAACTCTGCAGCACACAGCCATTCAGCGCCAAGGACTCTCCTCACTAGCCACTTAAGAGAGAGAACCACTGTAAGACTCAACTGACTGCCCCGGTGAAAGGGCACTGGGGAGAGAAAGCAGAGCTAGGTTGGGATTTTAGAATACATGCCATCTAGAGTTGATCAGTATTCCCAGGGAAGTATCATGACATTAGCTGTCTCATGTTAAGCAAACCTATTCAGACCACAATGCATGGGAAAGGGTTCCTTTGAGCAAAGAACACAGAGCCCATAACCACGAGCATCAGTGCAATGACTCCCATTCAAAAGCTCTATCCACTAATGGGTGTGCTAAACAGATCATACCCACTCTGAGAAATTCAGAATGGGAATTGTGTAAGAAACTGGGAATTAAGAAATGACCAATTCCCCACCTCTCGATGGCCCTGGGAGAGCTGGTCCCATCCCTCACTGGGCTGGCCACTATACTCATAGATTGGTGCCTAGCCCAGTTGTTATCAGGGAGGCTTCATCCAGCAACTGATGGAAACAGATGCAGAGACTCACAGCCACAGCTTGGGGAATCCTGCGGAAGAGGGGGAGGGAGGATTGTAGGAGCCACAGGGCCCAAGGACACCACAAGAAAATGGCCCACAGAATCAACTAACCTGGGCTCATAGGGCTCACATACGGAGACAGAAAGGACAAGCATGGAGCCTGCATGGGTCTGACCTAGGCCCTCTGCCTACGTTACAGGTGTGTAGTTTGATCTTCATATGGGAATCCAAACAGTGAAAGCAGGGGCCATCTCTGACTCCTTTGCCGGCTTTGAGACCCTGTTCCTCATACAGGGTCATCTAACCAGCCTTAATACATGGGGAGGTGCTTAGCCTTACTGCAACTTGATACGCCATGTTTTGTTGATATTCATGGGAGGCCTGTCCTTTTCTGAATAGAAACAGAGGAACAATGGTTGTGGGGGCACAAAGGAGGTAGAGGGGCTGAGAGGAGAGGAGGGAGGGGAAACTGTGGTCATGATGTAAAATAAACAACAAACAAAACAAATGTGAAGAAATGACAAATTTCCTGCCCCTCATCAGTTGCCACAACAGGAGATCTGGCCCAACCCCTCATGGAAGAACTGGCCCCAGTGATATGGGTGCTGGAGAACCGGTCCTGGTGGTCTGGGCATGAGAGAGATGGCCATGTCCCTTGTTTGGGTGGGGGGTTCCAGGCAGAGGCCGGGCTGACCAACTCAGCCACCACCCGGGTCCATATTCAGGGTTCTGAGTTGGCCCACCCCAACATTTACCCCATCTATGACCTGCTGGAGTGTGTGAAGGGACAGGTCCTACTGAATCACAGCCTCAGGATTTCCATGTCTCCGGGTAACAGCAGGATATTGGAGGGGCATTTTGGTGAGGGTCCAGTATTGATCGTGTAGTGGAAGCCAAAGGCACAGAACCAGACCAACATTTCATTGCAATGAACATTTGCAAGTAAAAGCACTTGGGCAAAAGGGTATACACTTGGTGACACATCGAAGCCCTCATGCCACTACAACAAATGAGTACGTGACAGAGGGGCAAAGGCAGGCAGGATGAAGGAACAAAGTGGGGTTTTCTTTTCTTTTTTTTCTTTTTCTTTTTGTTTTTTGTTTGTTTGTTTGTTTGTTTGTTTTCGAGACAGGGTTTCTTTGTGTAGCTTTGCACTTTTCCTGGAACTCACTTGGTCGTCCAGGCTGGCCTCGAACTCACAGAGATCCTCCTGGCTCTGCCTCCCGAGTGCTGGGATTAAAGGCGTGCGCCGCTGCTGCTGCTGCTGCTGCTGCTGCTGCTGCTGCTGCTGCTGCTGCTGCTGCCGCCGCCGCCGCCGCCGCCGCCGCCGCCGCCGCCGCCGCTGCCACCACCACCACCCGGCGGGGGTTTTCTTTTCTTCTCTTGGGGGAGGCTACAAAGGTGGAGGGTGGGCATAGAAGGACTGTGAAATGAGTGGGATTGGGGTGCACGATGTGAAATCTCCAAAGAATCAATAAAATTATGTTAAAAAGATAAAAAGGAACAAAAAAATGACAAATTGTATTTATGTTTATTCCTTCATATGGATATGTACCAATGGTTAAAGAGAGGAGGGAGCGAATTTGGGAGAATGCAGGGGCAGAGAGCAGACATGGGAAGGGTGGGAGAGAGGAGGAGGTGGTGGAAACGATGTCATTACATTTTTAATTAAAATTAAAAAAGGAAATGACAGGTGGGAGGATCTGGAAAGGTGGCTCAGTGGTTAAGAGCACTTGCTTTCCCAGAGGGCCTGTGTTTGGCTTCCACATCTGTGTCCAGTGGCTCACAACTGCCTGTAACAGGAGATCTGAAAGTCTCCTCTGGCCTCTGCAGGCACTCACCCCCATCCCCACCCCACACACACACCAAGAGGTGGACCAAGTGAGAATACAGGCAAGCCGAAGTGATGAGGAAGGTGGGGAAGATAGGGTTCCATCATGAAAATGAAAACAAATTCCAAACATCACTCCAGTCATTTAAAGGGACTTTCAAAAGCTGAACATGTTGGTGTGGACCTTTGAGCCTAGCATTTCAAAGGCTGAGGCAGGGGAATACTGTTTCATGCCAGCCTAGCCTATAGAGTGAAGACTGGCTTTTAAAGAGTCGGAGAAGCGTCCTCATTTTCTGAAAACTCCCCACTGCAGAGAGCATCTCCACCTCTTGCTGTCTCTTTTCCTGCGTCTACACCCCAGTGCAGTTAGCCTTTCCTACTTAGTCTCTTCTCTTCTGGATCCTTATCATGCATCACAACTTAACCACGCTGGGTCCTTTTCCAGTCTGTCCTCTGTCTGTCTGTGCTCAAAACACAGCTTCTAATCTGTCCTCAGAGGTACATGTCACACGAGGGACAGGGGGTGGAACATGTCCGAATATTCCTGTGCCCGTGGCCACTGTCTGGAAATGCTCAGTCACAGCCTTGATATGAGGGAAAGGGGGACGAGTTGAGGCCGAGGAAGCAGCAAGAAAGTAAGGAGACAAACGAGGGCCAGAGAGCAGAGAACAAGCCTCCTCCACTCCAGGGCTATCCAGGGCAAAAAGACTGCATTGATTTTTAAATTTCTAAATCACATTCATTCATGTGTGTGGAGGCCAGAGGATAGCATTCCTACACGGGAGAACTTGCATGAGTCTCCTGAGAATGATTTGAGGTAGAAACGGTGCCAACTGTAAAAGGTCACATACTCCATGATGCCACGTCTAAGGTCTTAACTTAGCACTGCAGGACAAAAACTAAAATGATCTCCGAATGAGAACATGATAGAAATGGAGAGCGAGGGAGAGCGATGGGTGTTTGTCAGTGATGAGTGCGTGTGGCCGAGAAAGGCAGCTTGGAATGTGTTGGGGGGATGGAAATGAACAACTGTGAGGATGCTTGTGGTCACAAACCATTCTGTACATGGACAGTACCAAGCTCAGAATGCTAGCTGGAATATTGTTCTCAAGTTTTGCAAGATGTTGTTGCAAATCGGGGAAGCCGGGTAAAGATAAATTTATATGTTTGTTTCAACTGCATGCCAATCAATAACGATTTCTTTACAATTTTAAATTAAACCTATTCAGTCTGGATAATGTTACTTATGTGTATGTTTTCAGGGCTGACCATTTGACACTGGATAACCAATTGGTGTGCTCTTCCCTGGGAAAGACAACCTCTCCAACTCCTAGCATTGGGCCTCACTGTATAGCCCTGGCTGTCCTGGAACTCACTCTGTAGACCAGGCTGACCTTGAACTCACAGAGATCTGCCTGCCTCTGCCTCCCGAGTGCTGGGATCAAAGGCTTGTGCACTCATGCCCAGCCTCTGTGTTTTTTAAAACATTTTTTTTAGATAGAGTCTCATGTAGCTCGTGATGGCTATTTGGGCTTGCTTAAGTAGCCAAAGATGATCACTTAAAGTATATATTTTGTTTATATTTAAGTGCTGGTGTGTGCCACTCAACTTGCTCTTTTATTTTGATGCAGGGCCTCACTAAATTGCTTAGACCAGCCTTGCTTAGACTGCTGGCTGGGCAGGCCTTGTACTTGCAATCCACCTGCATCAACCTGCCAAATACCTGGAATTATAAGCCTGAGCCACTAGGCCTGGATGGAAATTATTTCCTGTGGCTATGCACCATGCTGCCGTCATCAGTGAGATGATTCCAGAGCCCTTCTCTTCCCCAAGTCCAGAGAGGGGACCCTCACTCTTCTCCTTCATGGCTTTGGTATCTGAGACCCATAGCTCATGTGACCTGGGGCCTGCATGCCTTTCAATATTCAGGGCTCCAGTTGAAAACCCAGTAAATTTCATGAGGCTTTCTGGGACAATGGCTTTTCCAAAAGCCCTTCTATTCTCAGCCTACAATCTGTATTGGACAGTATCTTTCCCAAGGACAGAAAACCATGAAATGTCATCGCCAGGAAGAACAGTACCCCTCTGTTCTCCATTGCCTGTGGGAGGATGGAGACTACTAACTTCCGGAACTATTAGTTAACTGACATGGATTCGTAGCCCCATTAACAGCAACTGGCTCTTTGTACTTGTTCGTGTTTTTGCGTCTGCAGGATCCCTGCTCAGCCTCTCCCTCCTCCTCCACTCTTCTGTTCATTTGTTTTGTTTCTATTTTTGCAGCACTGTGGATGGAGCTCAGGGTCCTCCCATGCTGGGAAGATGCTCTAACACTGAGCCATGCTACCGTCCTAGTTGACACAGTGGAAGAGTTTGGATTGGCCAGGGTAGAAACGCTGAGCTGAAAGCAGATTAATGGATGGGTCCACAGGAAACCCCTACAGCTACTGCATGGCCACCAGTCAAGTATAGATACCTAGGCGCATGAAAACCAAGGCTTCCTAGGAAGGGATCCTCATCACAAATAACTTGAAACAATACCTCTTATAGAAACAGAGGACCATAATGGCCATTTTAAAATGGATACCTGCCTTGAGCCAAGATGGCTAACCCTGAATACCCAGGGGGCTACG
Organism: Peromyscus maniculatus bairdii; assembly: GCF_049852395.1. Classification (NCBI taxonomy): domain Eukaryota; kingdom Metazoa; phylum Chordata; class Mammalia; order Rodentia; family Cricetidae; genus Peromyscus; species Peromyscus maniculatus. The sequence continues at coordinate 21,455,051 of NC_134875.1, read as the reverse complement.
AGTCATCAGAAAATAGCTGATACTGGATGTCCTAGAGACCCCAAAGTAAACAGTGTCATAATCTATTGTATAACTATTTATTTGTCAGATTGCTACTTCTGTATGCATTTTGCATAAACATCTGAGGTTGGAGCTTTTTCCTGGGTCTTCACTTTTGCTTTGGTACTTTACTAGCCTGCCTGTAGGTGTCTGTAGGCCTGTGTATCTGCCTCTCTGTGGCCTATGGGAGTGCTTGCACCAGCCTATGTATACCTAGGGGCCTGCTGGTACCTGCTTGCCTGTTCTAGTCTGTGAGCAGCCTGTCTATGCTGGTGTGTACCTGGGGGCCTGCTGGTATCTGCTTGCCTAGTGATTTGTGTGGTTGTGGCCTTTGCCCAGAGAGAATAAAGTACGTATATTAGTTTCTTTTCTATTTCTGTGACAAAATATCATGACCAAGGCAACTTATAAAAGAAAGCATTTAATTGGTCTCATGGTTTTCTGAGGGTTAGAGCCCTTGATGAGAGAGCAAAGGCCTGGAAGCAGGAATAGCTGAGAGCTCACATCTGGATCCACAAGCAGCAAGCAGACAGGACACACTGGGAGTCACACTAGTCTTTGGAAACCTCAAAGTCTGTCCTTCAGGAAGGCCACACCTTTTAATATTCTCCAAACAGCTACCTACTGGGGGCCAAGTATTCAAATGCATGAGACTTATGGGGACATGTCATTCATAATACCAGAGTATATCTTATTTGCCCTTGAGTCCTTGAGTTTCTTCAATTTCCCAGGCCCCCACGACCTTCTTTCTTTCCTGGCACTGGAGGATGGACCTCACATCTCTCTTTCAGACACATGAACTGGGTATATTTTTTTTCTATAAAATTGGACTCAGGACATTTTATGAAAGAGATTTCGTAGTAAATGACATGTTGCAAATAGCGACACTGGGTATCAGGATCACATAGCTAGCAGTTCATTGTACCTAGATCATCAGTCTGGCACTGACGTTCAGATTCTCACTTAGCAGAGATCGGTATTCAGTCATAGTATAGATTTTGGTAGACTGGGTAGAAAGAGGAGAGGGGGGGATCTTTTGGTGTGGTGTGTGTGTGTGTGTGTGTGTGTGTGTGTGTGTGTGTGTGTGTGTGTGTCTGTACCTGTGTCTGTGTGTGTCTATGTTGCTGAAGCTGGAGGACAGGGCCTTGCATTCTTGTCAAGCACTCTATCACTGAGCTATTAAGTCTCAAGTCATTTTTTCTTATTGCTGTTACTGGGGATTTTTTGGTTTTGTTTTTAAGACAGGAGCTTTCTCTGCAGACCGACCTGGACCTCAAATTTCTAAGTTTCTCAGACTAGCTTTAAACATAGGCCTTTCCGGCTTTAGCCTCATGCGTACTTTTACTACCACACCCAGTGCGAGTCACAAGTATTTGTCATGCCTGAGCTTCTTCAGAGAAGTGAACAGGTATAGGAGTGGTCTCAGCAAGTTACGAGAAGAGAGGACCCATAGCACGTAGACTCATCCAACTCCTGAGTCCCTTAGAAACATTTATGTTACCATCTCTGTAGCCTCAGAAATTGCACTAAAATATTTTGACTTTCTTGGCACTTGAATGGCAGAAAACTAGAGTTCAACCTCATCTCCCTGTAAGAGCATTAACTCCATATGGAAAATGTTTGTGAGCTCTAGAAGATAGAAACATGTTAAAACTTAACAGCATACCAGTGATGTCATAGAACACAGACAAGATGGGGAAAATGGTCTTTAAGTAACCTGTATTCAACACTGGGCTGAGCTTTGAGAGAGTCGTGCTGAAGAAAGGGAGGAGAAATTGTATGAGCCAGGGGGGTCAAGATCATGATGCAGAAACTCACAGGACAGCGACCTGAGCTCGTAGGAGCACATAGACTCTGGACCCACAGCTAGGGAGCCTGCATGGGACCAACCTAGGCCCTCTGCATGTGGGTGACAGTTGTGTAGCTTGGTCTGTTTTTAAGGCTCCTAGCAGTGAGATCAGGATCTGTCCCTGGCGCTTAAATGGCTTTTGGGAACCTACTCCCCATGCTGGATTACCTTGCCCAATCTTGATGCAAGAGGAGGAGATCGGTTCTGCCTCAACTTGATGTGCCATGTTTTGTTCAAGCCCATGGGTCCTGCTCTTTATGGAGACAGAGGAAGAGTGGAAGGGGAAGGAAGTAGATGGGAAGTGCTGGTGGTGAGGAGAGGAGGGAGGGAAAACCGCAGTCGCTATGTAAAATGAATGAAAACATTTATTTAAATAAAATTAAAACAAAACAAAATAAGAAAGGTAACCTGGATTCTTGCACATAGCCAGCAGGAAGGATATGGTTTGCTAATGTAAAGCTTTTCATGGTGAGATGGTGTCCTAATCAACATTAACTGCCAACTTGGCACAGCCTAGGATCACCTAAAAAAGGGAGTCTCAGTTGAGGAATTACCTTCACCAGATTGGCCTTTGAGCATGTCTGTGAAGGATTATCTTGATTATTAATTGATGCAGGAGGTACCAGCCTATCCCTGTATAAAGAAGTTTGTAAGTGAGCCTGCAAGTAGCATTCCTTCATGTTTCCTGCCTTCAGGATCCTGCCTTGAATCCCTGTCCTTCCTTCTCTTACTCTCTCGCTCTCACTTTCACTCAGCTTTTTAAAAACAGATACCAAGCCCACCTGTCTAGGGGATGGTACTGCCCATAGTGGGCTAGGCCCTCCTACATTAAACAGTAATCAAGACAATGCCCCACAGATATAACTACAAGCCAATCTGAGCTAGGCAAGTCCTCAACTGAGGTTGCCTCTTCCCAGGTGACTAGTTTGTGTCAAGTTAACAATAAAAGTTAATCAGTACACAGTCCAAGTAGTTTTCTTAGTCGAAAAATGTACTGCAACAGGAGACCATGAGTTATGTACCCTGCATAAAGGACAGTTACTAAGTTCTGCTGCATGCCAGATATGGTCCCACATGTCCTACAGATTAACCATCACCAGAGATTAGAAACTGGACAGTGGTGTTATTCCCTTTGTACCAATGAGAAGAAGGAAGTGTGAGTCTCAGGCCATTGAACCAAGTCAGACAAGGCCACATGGTAAATATCTGAGAGAAATGGTTGTTCTTGGAGTCAAGGCCAGCTGCTAGGTGCATGGCAGACCAAATATGTCTAGGTGCTGTGATAAGGAAGGTGATTTTATTTGAAAAGCCAGCGGAACTAGAAAATAGAGACCTCTTTTTCAAAGTCCATTATGTTCCTTCAAGGCAGTGAAGAGTTTTTTTTTAATTATTGTTTTTATTTTAAGTCCATTTGTGTTTTGCCTTTGTATATGACTGTGCATCATATACATACCTGGTGCCTGTGGAGGCCAGCAGAAGATGTTGTAACCCTTGAAACTGACGTTATAAGTGGTTGTGAGCCACCATGTGGGTGCTGGGAATCAAACCCAGGTCCTCTGGATGACCAACAAGTGCTCTTAATCTCTGAGCCATCTCTCCAGACTCAAATGGCTTTTGTAAAAATGGTTCACAAAATGGTTACAGTTTGAGGAAGTGGGATCACATGGGTGGAAGTTTTAAACTGTAGGCCAAGGGCACTATAAGGGGCAGCTATGTATGTTGGATGCCATTTAGACTTTCTAAAGTTTCTATAACTCAGAACGCATTCATATGAGTATAGATGGTCATCTCTTCTAGTCTCATCCTGTTGCTGTGATAAAATACTCTGACAAAAAGCAACTTGGGGGAGGAAAGGGTTTATTTGGCCTATAGTTTGAGGTTGCAGCATTTCAATAAGCAGCATTTCAATAAGCAGCATTTCAATAAGCAGCATTTCTTCACGGTTTCTGCTTCAAGCTCCTGTCTTGACCTCCTGCCTCCATGTTCCTTGATGATGTACTCCAAGCTGTAGGATGAAATGGACCCTTCCCTCCCCACGTTGCTTGGTTATGCTGTGGGGCACACCAGCAGACACCTACCTAGGACAGGAGGCTACTACAGGAGCAGGCACTAGAGGAGGCCATGGGGTCACAAGCAGCCTCCTATGAGAAGAGGGCTGGCTGTCTTTGCAGAGCACAGCTTCAGCACAGGTCTCTCAGGGAGAAGGCTACGAAGGGGCACTCAAGACTAGAGAGAATTTTGAGGGTTATTCAGGGGGCTTGTAGGTGTTACTCTCCCACTCTTTTGGAGTGTCCCTGAATTCAGAAACACAAGGTTAATGTTATTTCACCAGAAGTGAGGCTAGAGGCCTGAACTTCTTAAGGAGGGCGTCCTAGCCGGTAGTCCAGGGGAACACTCCAGCTGAGCGGCCCAATGGCAGCTAGGGCTCTTCACTGATGCCCATGGGAGAACGTGGCTAGGAACAGAGCCTCCAACTTCCACTAATGCCACTTCAGTAGCCACATGGGGCCAGTGCCTAACCTATGGAGAGCACAGGCCCAGGGAGTCTGTGGAGGGCGGCACTCTGTGACGCTTTTGGCAGCGGGGTGCAGAGTTGGACGTGTACGGTTATGTTTCTGAGAAGAGTGAGCACCTTTGGTTAGATTCTGAAAAGCTGAAGGGCAGCGACCACACCCACCCTCTTGTCACCAGTGCTCTGTCTCCTTTCTCACGGAGTCCCCTCCTCTGCTGCAGGTGGCTTCCCTGTTGAATGCCCAGCCAAACAGCTGAGAGCTGAGACCTCAGGCCCAAGAGAAGCTGTGAGCAGCCGGCCAAGGGGCACAATGGCTGCACGCGGGAAGTCTGCCATGGAGACCCCCTCGTTGTGCCCCCAGGAGCCTCAGCCTTAAGGGTACAACACACCGTGGAAAGCCTCCCAGCAGCGCTTCATGCAGTTCCAGTACGAAGAAGCAGCTGGGCCTCGAGAAGCCTTCTGCCGACTCTGGGAGCTTTGCTCTCAATGGCTGAGGCCACAGACGCGGTCTGTGGAACAGATCCTGGCGGTGTTCGTGTTGGAGAAATTCCTGAAAGTTCTACCTGCAGACACAGAGACCGGCAGGAGCATGCTCAGCCTGGAGACTAGAGAACGCCTTTTCACCCTGGTAGAAAACCTGCCAAAAGACAACGGGGAGCCGGAGAACAAGGTGAGAACCGCGCTGGGGTTCGTTGTTCTCAGCCCCAAAGAAGTGCCCAGGCAGCTGGGTCAAGATGAGACATTCTGTCCCTGCGTCATTCCACAGCCCCTAGCCTTTCCCAGAGTCCTTTTCAACATTCTCTTTTGTGGGAGTCAGCTGGAGTCGGCATAGGGGTCATAGGTTAGGGGTCATAGGTTCCTTGCTGTACCTGACCCCGTACCCTCTCTCTAACACACAAATGAAGATGCCTCGTTTATTATCAGTAAACGAAATTCTAGGCAGAATAACTTCTCCATATATATATATGTGTGTGTGTATATATATACATACATACATATATATATGTATATATATATATATATATATTAATAAAAACATCACTACATTGCCCTAGGGCTTGCAGGACAATTCTGTCTGTGGAATGTCTGTCTCAGGAGCTCCCAATAGTTTTAACCCTGCCAATACTGGTTAGCTGGATGTACAGGCACATTCCTGTAGTTCTGATACCCTGGTGGGTAAGACAGGAAGATCACTTGAGACTTGGAGTTTGAGATCAACCTGGGCAACAAGGTAAGCTTGCACATGGAAAAAGTTCCTTTACATAAGAGGAGAAGCAGAGCAACAGCAAATATTCACCATGTCACTTTACAGAAGAAGCTTGCCATCTTTGAGCCCACTGGAATCTAGGAGGGATATAAAGGACAAGTAGCATTTGTTATATACTAATAGTTGATTAAGTATATGCACGGGTGGGATGGGCTGCATTAACAGAAACCATGATGTCACCAGACATGTGCATCTGTGCTTAGAATCCTTCCCTGCTATTATGACGATCAAAATTCAGATGGATTCTGATGATGGAGCCACTAGCTACAGGTAGATACTGAATACCTGAAATGGAGCTCATGTCATCAAGAAAACTAATTTGGATCTGATGTAATTTTAAGTATTTTTAACTACACTTTATTTTCAATGTTAAGCAGCATGCTACTGACTACCATACTAGACAGCACAGCTGGTGGTGTTGAGATGTGGGATCCGTTTCTGAACCTTTGGTTATGACAGCTAGAAGATCCAGAGAACCATAGCAGAAAGAAGAGGGTTACACTGTCCATTCTTTATCATTTCTTTTTTTTTTTTTCAGATTTCGACGTTATTTTTAGTTAAAGAAAAAAACAAAACAAAACAGGCTTTCCAAGGGTGACAAAGTGAACTGAAGGTCAGAAGGAAGCTGTGTGTGGGCTTATCATAAGCTCTTCCTCCAAAGCCTGGAAATGAGAACTGAATGGATCACCAGAGACACTCCTTGTTGGGGTGGGCAGGGCTACCATTGATCAATGGCATGGTCTATATGGGCTCTTGGGCAACCACCCTGTGCCCACTGACATGATTAACACTATTATTCTGGGGGACATTAAATTAAGGAATGACACAGGAAGCTGAGACAGTGGCTTGTTCGGTTATTCAGTTGGATTCTGAATCACAATCAGGAAATAATCTTTATCTGGTGCAACCATAATTTCATTTTTCTTGGATCAGATTCTAAGGAAGGTTAGATCATTCTGGGGGTCAATTTCACGCACAGTGCTCCGTGCCTTCAAGATGAAGTTGTGCATGAGGTTGGCATATTGTGTAGCAGTGGGATTGTCCATGGTGCTCTTGATGGGAATGCCTTCCGTGTTCACCACGATGATTCCCTGAACTCCTTTCTGGCTCTGAAGTCTCTTGAGTGTTTCCTCCACCTTTGCCATCTCGGACCAATCCAGCAGCTCCGAGTCCGAGACGCCCAGCGAGCTCCCCGCCTTTTTCATTCTTTATCATTTCTACCCGAAATGAGACACTAGGACATCATGTTCTAAGACTTTCTCTTCATGCAGTGCAGTGGTTCTCAACCTTCCTAATACTGCGACCCTTTAATACAGTTCCTCATGGTGTGGTGACCCCCAACCATAAAATTATTTTCATTGCTACTTTATAACCACAATTTTGCTACTGCTATGAATCATAATGTACATATCTGATATGCAGGAAATCTGATATGCAACCCCTGTGAAAGGGTCGGTCTACCCCCCCCCCACAGGGGGTCGTGCTCCACAGGTTGAGAACTATTGCTTTAGATGCTCTAAGGAGGGGAAAGGGACAGCAAACTGTTCTTTTGTGAATGTGAAACACTTTTTTGTAAGTTCTCTTTTTCTTCTTATTTACCTCAAGGCAATGGATATAAAGTAGGAGGAACATGTGGCCTGGACCACACAAATATAAGCAACCTCCCACATCCTTCATTCCCTCCCACTCTAAATGTCTTGTTATTATGAAAAACACAAAACCTGCCCCTTGGCTCACTTATCCATGCATTCATTCAACCCTTCGTTCTTGCTTATCCCAAGTTAGGAAGAGACACTAGCCATAACTCCTCTACATCAAATCTCAGCAAAGGTCTCTGTGTTCTTCCAAGTTCGGGTGAGCCTGTATAACGTGAGCTAGCTGAACGGGCAACCCAACCCTTAGTATTAGACAACAGTGACAGCAATATAAAGTGCCGTCTTCTCCAGGAGAGCCAAAGAAAGTGGGAGCCTGGACCCAAATATTCAGCTATGTCTTCTACTGCTTTCTTCCCTCTGTCACCAGGTTGGCCCAGGCACAGCCGACTCGGGCCTGCATGCCTACAGTGGCCTCCTTTGGGGGCTCCCTGGCTCGTGCCAGAGTGTCTTTGAATTTTATGGGCTGATGAACCCTTTGGGCAGGGAATAAGACCCATCAGCCTGGGTTCCTCTGGACAATATGACAAAGACAGACCTACTGACACGTGCATTCAAGGTCGCCCTGAAATCCCAGGGAGAGACATGTTCAGCTTCGCAATTGGTGTGTGCAGTCAGTACTGAGTGCCACAGTCTTTCTTTCTCTGTAGCACTGTATGATGTTTCAATGACCAGAGAACCAGAGTTTTCTTAAGAAACTTAGGAGGGTAAAGTAAACTGTAATCTTCCCCGAGACTGGTATTCTAGGACCTAGTTATTAAGTACCATCATTGCACACTGTGTGAGCAATGCCAAGCTATACCAGGGATATGTAAGTGCAGTGACCTAGAACTCATACACAGTCAGAAATATGTGTTGAATTGAAGGAACAGACAATGCGAAGAACCTGATTTGCCTCCTTTATTTGGGCATGCCAGGGCAGGTAGTGGGGTGTCAGAAACATCCCTAAAGACCAAGAGGCTGAAATTTTATACCAGACGGACCGGAAATTAAGGAGATGCTCCTTGTCTCTTCTTTTGAGCCCAGGCTATCTGTAGAGCCTTGGCAGTCACTCCTCTGCCTCACCATTACACTGAGCGGAAGCCGTGTGACCATATTCAGACACCTATCATAGTCTTCCTGAAGTGCCCCAGAGAAATCCTTTCTGGGGGGGCATCAAATCACCTACAGCATTTCTAAGTTTAAGAAGAGACAATTTCGGGGCCGTCAGGGTGGCTCAAGCACGTTAAAGGCACTAGCTGCCAAGCCATGACCTGAGCTCAACCCCCAGGACCCACATAGTAGGAGAGAATTGAGCCCCCACAGGTTGTCCTCAGACTTCCAAATGTGCTCATACATGCATGTGTGCACAGAAATAAATAAATATAATATAATGTAAAAAGAAAGAAAGAGACAATTTCCATCTAAATGTGACGATCTGAAATGCTTTAGCACCCTCTGGCTGTCAGTGCATAGGATTATTTTTTAGCATCCAAAAACATTTATTCAGCATAACCACAGAGGCATTGTCTTCATGCTGTCACACAGAGACACAAAGACAGATATGGCACAATATTCATGTTTAGCCCAAGCACATTCTTTTGAGGTTCACTTATATGTCTTCATATGCCACAACTCATCATCTAAATAATGGTTATGTTTTACTGTGTCACACTACAGCTTCCGTGACAAGATTTTTCTTTTTCTTTTCTCTTATATTTTATTTTATTTATTTGTGTGAGAGGGTGCAAGGGCAGAGGGGGAGATAAGAAGGAACTGGGAGATGAATGGGATCAGGATGCATGATGTGGAATCCACAAAGAATAAATAAAAAAATTTTTAAATGGATTTTTAATGCCAATTCCTTTGTTGACTTTCTCAGTATCTTTTGCAGACATATCCATGACTCCAACACATAAATTAGCATGTTACTTCCCTTCTGCTGTGATTGCAACAATAGTATCTACAGCAGCAGGATAAAGCTTAGCTCCAGGAGAAGTTAAGCCAGGACATGTGATATTTGCTCCACTGAGTGCAAATTTGATGGCCCCTTTATCAACCTGCTAATATGGCAAGATAAGAGGATATTTATGAAATAATATTAGTGTTTGGATAGAAAAAGACTCTTCTCTCTGTCTAAACAAGGCCATTCTCCATCTACTATAAGGATTTCTATGTGTTCGTGGCATTCAACAATTTTCACAGTATCTTTCTCAGGCATGATTTGATTAAGCCATGGTTCACTACCAGAAATTGCTCTACCAATTGATTTTTAATACCCTTAATAAGCACGGTTTTCAACTGGATGCAGTTGGACAGATTTCATTTTTCATCAAATTTCTTGGATGTGATCCAAGGTGAAGGAGGCGATGATAGTGAAGGGCCCAGGGTGACAAGGAAATTGAATGAGGAAGAGTCTGGCAGGGCCTCTTACACAGGGAAGGCTGCAACTGACAGTCAGGGATGCTGGCATTATCTGGAATGCACTGGATTACTGAAGTCACATTTCTCCCTGCAGTTCACGGTTGGATACACATGGAAGAGCAATGTCTTGGTTGGTTATGATTTTATTCATTGTCAATAAGCTACTGTCCTTGTAGTCGTTTCTGCAAAAAAATAATTCTTATTCTAAGAAGACAATCACTTTCACAAGATAACATGAACAAGCCAATGTCTTGGGCAACAAAATTAGATTGCTCAAGGAAACTCAGTAGCTGTTGTGTTAAATACAGTCAGTGCTAAAAACAGAAGCATTATAAAATGTAGCAAGTGTTTGGTCTTTCACAGATCAAGGAGAAGGAGGCGAAGGTGGAATGGAAAGATACCTACAGAGCAGTCCGATAGTTTGGCATTACTGTTTGCCACCCACAGTACGCACACCCAGCACAGAAACTGTTGACACCGCCTCCTATGTGAAAATACAGGATCCCTCTTGTAAGCACAAATGCAAATCCTTCCGCTAAGGAACTCAGTGTCCAAGCTAACATCGGTCCCAAAGTCACGGCCCTAAGTGAGGAATCGGTTCATTCAATAGATAACTGAAATTGGAATAGCTGTGTGGAGTTCATGGCTTCTGTACTTCTTTGATTTTGAGATTCAGAAACCCAAGGGTTAAATTTAATCACCGTGAACACACAACATTACATACCAACTAAATCAATAAAAGAATTTCAGAAGCAAAAACAAAAAAAAATGCATTGTCCAATATATCTGAAAGAATATGTCTTCCCCCTTGAGTCCCCAAATCTTAAAATACTGGAGGGGGGAGGGAACATTCATTTGGAATCACAGGATGATCATTGTTCAAGGTGAGATGATCCCAGATCCCCATAAGCATATCTCCTGGGCCATGGGAGGAGGAGCATGATGCTGCCTCCACCATAAAATCTTGTGGCCTGTCCCGAGGGTCAGCACCCAGCCTGAATAACCTGACTCCAGGCTCACAGCAGAGTACAGATTATGACAGGCCTTCCCAGGGTTCTGTGAGTCATGTTTCACCTGCCTGACAGAGACATTGAGAACTATTACCCATTGCTTCTGTTAGGTCAGTGGTTCTCAACCTTCCCTATGCTGCGACTTTTAATACATTTCCTCATGTTGTGGTGACCCAACCACAAAACTATTTGTTGCTACTAAATTATTTAGTTGCTAATTCATACTATAATTCTGCTACTGTTTTGAATCATAATGTAAATATCTGATATGTAGGATAGTCTTAGGAGACCCTTGTGAAAGGGTCATTTGATCCCAGATGGGTCTCGACCCACAGGTTGAGAACCACTGTTTTAGATGGATAAGAAGCACACTTAGCTGTTGTATGGCTAAGAAGACCTACAACAAGCTCAGAAGGCCAAGATAAATCCCAAATGGTTAGGTGTGGGGACCTACAACAAGTGAGTAACTGTGCTGGCTAACTCTCTGTCAACACTGCCCAAGAGGAGGGAACCCCAAACGAGAAAATACGTCAGACGGGGCTCTACGCAAGCCTGTAGGACATTTTCTTAGTTGGTGATTGATGGGGGGCATGCAGAACATTTTGGGTGGTACCATTCCTGGGATGGGTGTTCCTGGATTATATAAAAAAGCAAGCTAAGCAAACCATGGGGAGCAAGCCAGTTAGCAGCACCCCTCCATGGCCTCTGCATCAGCTCCTGCCTGAATGAATGAATGAATGAATGAATGAATTCCTGTCCTGACTTCCTTTAGTGATGAACAGTGATGTGGAAGTGTAAGCCAAAGAAGCCCTTTCCTCCCCAAGTTGTGTTTTGGTCGTGGTATTTATTACAGCAATAGAAACCCTAACGAGGACAGTAAAGTACAGTTTGTGTTACTGGAGTCTGTGCAATGGGCACAAGGGCAGAGTTAAGTCCAAAGGGGCTCCGGATGACTTCAGTTGTTCACTAGGCACAATTGCATAGTATTTCTACCTTCTCTAAGAGAGCTAGGAATGAAGATTTTATATATATATATATATATATATATATATATATATATATATATATATATATATATATATATATATATATATGGCTCCATGTATCCCAGGCTAGCTTCGGTGTTGCTATGTAGCTGGACAATCTTGAACTTTTGATCTTCCTCCACCTCCTGAGTGCTGGGACTACAGTTATTTACCACCATACCTGGTTTGTGCCATGTTGGGTATAACAACCAATTTTTTGTTGTTTTAAAAATTTCTGTTTGTTTGTTTGTTTATTTATTTATTTATTTATTTATTTATTTATTTATTTATTTATTTATTTATCCTGCCAACCACAGCTCCCCCTCCCATTTTTTAAAGCATGCAACTCATGTACTCTACCAACTGAACTGAGTCCTTAGCCCCTGCATGAGGGTTCTTTAACACAGAATGCAAATACTGACCTTCTGTCAAATATGCCATCAGGCCATGTGTATCAAGTCCCAGCCAATCACTATTAAACGGTGAGAATAAACATCTGTTCATCCAGAGCAGTGGAGGACACTCGAAGCTGTGGCTCAGTCTCATTGGAGGAGTGCTTGCCATGAGTGTGTAAGTCCTTGACTTCAATTCCAAAGGAGGAAAATGATCAGACACAGTATGGTGCATGTGCTAAGAAAGCCTTGGCATATGTGTGTTGATTTAAACTAGTGTGTCTAATTGTGTATGTGTGTATGTCTAAAAATTGTATTGAGCCTGTTCTTTGACAATTCCATGTGTATAAAGTACATTCTGATTTGTGTAATCTCTATTCTCTCTAATTTCCCACACCTCTCCTTTCTACAAGTTTTTTCTTTAGGGAAATTTTATATTTTAGATTTATTTTCATATTTCAGTTAAAGCATTATTACATCCCTTCTCTTTCCTCCCTCTAGCCCTTCTCTATCTCCTCCCTCCATCTCTCTCTTATCCCCAACTCACTCAATAGACAATCTTGCCCTAAATGATACACAGATCTACCCATAAAACAGAAGTCTATGCATTGCATGCCAGACTACAGAAAGAGCAATTGATTGTACTGGCTTCTTGTCCTGGGTGTTCCTTTGCAAAATTACAATTGAGGAAATGTTCTGCATGTGTTTCATTTTGACCAGGAATCACCAGTTTTGAGGGGCAGAGAAAGCTATTAGATGAATGTGTATAATGAGTGGTACAAGGTAAAAGCAAATTCAAAGAAAATTCAGCAAGAAAGCCAATTCTTTCATTGAGAAGAGGATGTGATATACCCCTTGTCTTCCTTTAGAAAATTTGTAGTTGTAATTCTCCCTCTTCCTCCTTGCAAATGATGCAAATCTTTTTCAAACTCTAAGTATGCTTCTTTCGGGTTTTACCATCAGAAATAGACAAAGACAGCTGCACACGCTACACACACCATGTCGCCTTTTGTCTCGGAGGCTAAGCAGGGCTGGCCTGGTTAGTCCTTAGATGGGAAGACTGCATAAGGGTCATGCAGCAGAACTATGTGAGCTCTATGGGAACAAGGGAGAGAAGGAACAACTTCAACGATTGGAACCGGAACCTTAGCCAGATCCTTAGGCAGAGGGAACTCCCCCTTTTCACTGCGCTCTTATTGCTCTCCTCAGTGACATGAGAGCTGAGAACATGGAGTGCCTCTTGCTTCCCCGGGTTTTTAAACAGGACCAGGATTAGGCAAGGAATAAGGTTGACACGACACAGCCTCCACTAGCATAGGAGACCAGAATTTCCTGGAGAATGGGGGAATCAGGACTGTACCCATCATAAATGCCTCAGCTCTACAAGAGAGCCATTTGTTCTCACACCAGCCACAGCAGTGCACAGTGCGATCTTCTGTCTCCCAACCATGGTGACCTACAGGGACTGTAAAAGAAAAGGAAGACAGGGACACTTACTTGAAGCCTAGTGGTCCCTGAACCTTCTACCCCAAAGTTCCTTGAGCCAATTCTGCCTGAATTTTTCTTGTCCTGTGGAACAGCCTTACAATATTACTTGACCACTCAGGACTGTGGAGAATGGAAAGAACCATTGTGCTACTTATATAGCTTATTGTAGCTCCATCAACCACTGTCACAGCTCAGCAGCTGCACACTAGCGGGGAAATGGGGGAACTTAAGTGAGGAGGGGGAAGGAGGGTAATACAGAGAAGGAAGAGGCAGAGGTAAACAACACTAAGAATGTTTGGGAAAAGCCATAGAGAATCGTCTTATTTTATAAGCTCATTTTAAAGTGTGTGTGTGTGTGTGTGTGTGTGTGTGTGTGTGTGTGTGTGTGTGTGTGTACTATAGACATATTGCTTAAATGGAGTTATTCCATACAATGTGCTGCACACCACAAGTTCTTAGTCTGTGAATCACGATCCCTCAGGGGTCACATATCAGATATTTACATTACAATTCGTAACAGAAGCAAAATTACAGTTATAAAGTAACAACAAAAATAATTTTATGGTTGGGGGTCAGCACAACAAGAAGAACTGTATTAAAGGGTCACAGCATTCAGAAGGTTGAGAACCACTGTATTAGACTAACAAAAAAAAAAACAGTGCTGGACACAGGAAGCCTCCTGCTGAGTAGCTGGGGAGTGGCCCAAGAGACTCACACAATAATGTATAGGCCATTGTCTTTGCCCATAGTTGACTCCCAGAACTTGAAGGCAAGACCCTAGTGCTAAAGACACCACACAGTTCAGTCACAGGACTTAAAGGAGCCAAGCTGGTACTAATCTGGAAGTGAACTCCCAAAGGGTTCTTTATATAGCTTAAGAGCTTATATGGCTCTTAATACTCCGGGAAGGCGCTATGCAAGCTACTAAAGGGGAAGAGTAATAAATACTCCTAGCTACCTGAAAACCGTAAATCCTATGAGCCATAGCAGGGACTAGTCCAGCAAGATTACCTAATGGTGAAACAGTGGCCCCGATATACCCTAGGGATAACTGGCAGCTGTCTAATTGTACTAAGGCCCACTCAATAGAAGGGAATTAGTGCTAGTACTGTAAACTTAGTCAGCCACCCACAATTGGAGAGATCATAGGCACCAGAAGAGAGCTTACTACTGTCTCTATTCTAAATGCTTGTCCTTATACCCACAGATTAAGTGTAGCTCAGACCCCTCATCAAGGAAGCTTCTTTTTATAGCAGACAGGGGCTGCCACAAGATACGTAACTGGGTCAAAATGCAGAGAATGAGTGACTGAGAATTGATGAACAGTTGGTACATCTGCAATGCAACGCCTACACTTAAGGCTCAGGGAACATCATGGAAGAGGGGCAGAAAGACTAAGAGCCAGGGACGATGAATGACTACAACGAAGCAGTGTTTTCTAGGCACATCAGGGCAGTTGCACATATGAACTAACAGTGGCTATGACCACATGCACAAGCTATACAAAATCAAGCCAGACAAGATTCCAGCATGGAGAGGGGGAGGTGGTCAGAGCTTCTCAACCCTATGTGATGAGCTATTGGCAGCTGATGGCCTCTGTAAGTTTTCTTGAGGAATGCAGCTCCGGAGAGGCTACCCATGCTCTACATCCATGCACATGCTGGCAGTACTAAAGGGGACTGTGTGTAGGGGCACTGTGTGTGTCTTCTTAAAGAGAATACATGACACTGAAAGAGAACAGCTCTGGTGAGGGACGAGGGAGAGTTGGAGGGATCAGATTGGGGGTGAACTTGATCCAAACACATTATATGTGTGTATGAAATTCTCAATCAATAAAAAAAAAGGGGCTAGCTGGGCGGTGGTGGCACACGCCTTTGATCCCAGCACCCTGGAGGCAGATGCAGGTGGATCTCTATGAGTTTGAGGCCAGCCTGGTCTACAGAGTGAGTTCCAGGTTAGCCAGGGCTACACAGAGAAACCCTGTCTCAAACAATCAAAATCAAACAAAAAACAAACAAACAAACAAACAAAGCTAGGAGTGCCTTTCTCCACTAGGGAGGTGGAGAGAGAAGGATCTCTGTGGGTTACTAGTCAACCAGTCTAGCCAAAATAGTGAGCTCCAGGTTCAGTGAGAGACCACCTCAAAAAATAAGGTGAAGAATAATTAAGGACAACACCCATCAACCTTTGGCATCCACACCTATATACACATATATGCATGTGTACAAATATGTACACATAATATATATGGAAGAATTAATCAGCATACTGGCCAATAAGCAAACAATATATGCATATTCATAAATGAGAAATGTTTTTTTTCTGGGACTAAGTATCGGGTTACTCTCTGGGATTTTTAAAGAGAGGCAAGAGTTTTCCTATAATTCTGTCCCTTGGGCACACAATATATGTCATACAATGTATGTATGAATATAAAGAGATGGGCATTGTTCATTTCTTATTCCTATATGCATGCATTTGAGTCATTAATGAACAGCCATCTGGGAATGCTGAGGATAGTCTATGATGTAATATGTGAGGAATAGCCTATTCAACCCTATCCCTCTCCTGGTGTGTCTGGAATACTTCTTTTTATTGTTTGTGCATACAGGAACTACACGGGTCCAGGAACACTTGGAAACAGACACCAAAGACAAACTAAAACAAAAGCAATGTATTAAAGATACAATCATGCTTCAACAATAAAACTCTGGACTGTAGTTATATCTAGGTGGTAGAGCATAAACCCACCATATATAAGGCCCAAGGCTTGAATTCCAGTATGTAAAGAAAGTTAAAATAAATAAAACTGAAAATGTGATATGGGTGTCATTTACTTCCAAAGAGAGCAAAGCTGTGTGTTTCCTTCCTTTTAAGTTGAAAAGTACTCATTATTTTCAAGGAAACTTAGCTTTAAAATTAGGACAGAAGTTGATTTCATAATATGAATTTCAGCATGCAATTCACTTGAGAAATGAAATTTTAAACAATGACCAGTACTTCTGGAAATTTGTGGACATAGAACTGCTTTAGTTTTTGGTAAAGTTATGAAATCATTTGTATAAGGACGAAAACTTCCATTTGGGGCTCATAACTCTCATTAAACAATAAGCACAAAGCCTATTACAACTATTTTTTTCTTTAGTTGGGCACTGAAGATAGCAAAACCTTTTTTTTTTTTAAATCACAAACTCCTAAAAGATCCAGGATCACATTTAATTGGATACTGTTGTCGTAAATACACAAGTCTTTCATAAAATAAAAGCCCACAGCTTAACACCCCACTGCTGGCAGATGGTTAAGAGCACCCACTGTTGTGAGGATCAGGACAAGTAAGTTCTACATTCGCAAATTAAAACGCCATCCAAACATTTGCTTCCAATGGCATTTAGGGAGCAGAAACAACACAAGTCGTCAGAGAAGACTGTGTCAAATGAAAACTCGAAATGTTAAATTAGAGACACTCAAAGAAATACTAATTTCCTTTTGGCAAATGAACTTTGCACAAAGACTTTCCAAAAGCACTTCATGGAGGCCCAGGCGAAACATAACTGAACGTAATGAAGATGAGCAGGTAAAATTAAAAGCCAGACTGGGCTCAGTCTTGGCTGGAGAAAGCCGTTAGGGGACGCGGATGGTGACCATAAAACTTCAAGTGGCCAGGCAAATAACACACTCAGTAAACCCTGGAAGGGATAGTGATAAAAACAAGACCAGATCTAAATTAGACACATTCAAATGACTACAAAATAACATGAGAAATTAGACCTCGGTATACTTCCTCCCCTTCAGGGTCTTAAAGCCGCCAACCCTTGCCAAGCAGTTCACTGTGTTCCACGTTCATAAAGTACAAGTAACAACAAACTTGTTCAAGAGCACTCTTGGTTGAAGACACAGACATTAAATATACAAGAACATTAAAATAAAAATTCAGGACTGCAGAGATGGCTTGATGGTTAGCACTGGCCACTCTTCCTGACGATCTGGGTTTGATTCCCAATATCGACACTCACAACACTCACAAATGGCTCTAACTCCAGGATATCAGGAGGTCTGATGCCCTCTTTTGGCCTCTGTGGACAATGCAGGCATGTGGTCCACAGACATACATACAGGTAAAACACTCATTCACATAAAATCATAAAAATAAAATAAATCTTAAAAAATAAAATAAAAACAAAAATGAGACATCAAAAATAATTCAATGATGTCTGCCAAGGTACTTGTACTTTTTGGAGCTTGAGATGGGTGCCTGTTTCCTATCTTCATATTGAAATTATAAGAAAACTTTTCTCTTAGAGAAAGAACCTCACCAGGCGGTGGCGCACGCCTTTAATCTCAGCACTTGGGAGACAGAGACAGGCGGATCTCTGTGAGTTCGAGGCCAGCCTGGGCTACAGAGTGAATTCCAGGACAGGCTCCAATGCTACACAGACCTTAACACCTAGAGAAGCTTTATTGAATTCCAGGGAGGTGGCATTTCAAATTCTGGCCAGACTATAATTGGGGAACAGGACCCAGTCACTCAGTGACCTGAGCTCAAAAGAATGAAGATTACATGTTTCAAGCTGGGGATAGGGGAGGAGGAAGGGAATTTGCTTGGGGCAGAATGGGGGAATTAGCTGATTTCCTTAGACAAGCTGTTTTTTGAAACTGTGAGGGTCTGTTTTTTGTTTGTTTGTTTTTTCCACACTGGGTGTCTCAGGTCGTGGTCAGCAGCTTTTCTTCTGCAGTTTCCGAACAGCTGGCTTCCAGAACTTTGAGCTCTGTCTAGGATCTTGGTGGGTTTTTTGTTTGCTTGTTTGTTTGTTTGTTTGTTTTGTTTTTTGTTTTTTTGGTGGGGACAGGGCATGTTCTTTTGCAGGTTACTATCAAACACATGATCCTCTTGCCTTTGCCATCCAACAACTGGGATGTTACAATCTTTAAGAGGAAGGCTGGAGATCCAGAGGCTCCTAGAATGCTGCAAGAGGACGTAAACATAGATAGCAGGCAGGGGTCTGGGGAAGACAGTGATAGGAGGCTCAGGAAAAGCACAGAAGTCGGGGAGAAGACAGTAGGCTTAGGGTGAGGGGAGCAGGCTACGGGAAGATCTGTGGTTCCCGGGAGGGTAAAAGACATCCGGAGAAGACATACAAGAAGGCAAGAGGTTAGGAGTGAGGACAACAGGCTCAGGAGCAGGAAGGATGGCAGCTGGGAAGGAGTAGGAATCTGGGTAGCAGGGTAAGATGCCTCAGAAGAGAGGTGGGAGCCTCCGAGGGCTGAAGGCTGGTGAGATCACGGGGCTGAAGGAGATGGTTAGAGGCCAGAGAAAGACAGAAGTCACGGGAGCAGGGCAGGAAGATAAGGCCCAGGAATGCAGGAGACAGATGAGATAGGCTGGGAAGGAACGCAGGCATGCAGGGGAGAACAGGGGAACCAGGGAATAGGGCAGGAGACTAAAGGCTGAGTCACTGATGAGCAAAAGGTCACAGGGCTGGGAGAAGGCACAAGGACAGTGGGAGGATACGGTGGTTACGGTAGATGTGAAGAGGCTGAAGCAAGTCGAAAGGCTGGAGACGAAGACCAGAGGATGGGGGAAAGCAGGAGAGTCAGGTGAAATGTAGAACAATAAGTTTGGGGAGATCAGAAGGGTAGAGGGTTTGGGAAGGTGCTAGCACCCTGGCCCACCTGCTGCTTAGCCAAGCTTGGAAACTGAAAAGGTAGGCGAGGCTCTCCCGTGTTCCCTTCTGGCGGTTCCATGATTGGGTATTGGGCGGCCATAGCATCTTGGAGGGCCAGCTCATCACCAACACACAGACAGGAAGCCCCTCCCACCCACCTTCCAGGTCTCAAGTCCCTTTTTTTTGTAAAAGCTTCCTGAGATATAACCTGAACCCTGAATGGAAGAGGATTGGGTCAGTGAGCCACCAGGAAGGTCCCATGAGGAGTAAAGATTTGTCCATTGATCCTTACCTGTTGGGTGGTCAGATAAAAAGGACAGTTCTTTTCTGAACCAAACCTCAGGTCTGTCCCCTTCTTTGCATGGAGACCCAAGGAGAGTCTCTGCAGCTCTGCACAGCCCTCCTCCAAACTGCTCCTGCACTGTTGGGGATTGGGCAGGGTCTGGCCTCTGCCTGCTCCTCCTGCCCTCCCTCTTGCTCCCCTAACCCAGTCTGGGGGCATCCTCAGGCTCTGCATCTGCAGACAGGAAAGAACAGGAACTATTCCTCCCTGTCTGCCCAGCTCCCTGCAGCCCCTGCGATGACACTCTCCAGACCCAGAAGCCCATCTACCAGCCATGGGCAGCCTGGCAGCTGTGTACCACAGGATCTGGGGAAGGGGGAGGACTCCAGGAGCAGGCAGCTGCTGTCAGAATAAGGTAGAGAAGGAGAGTGCACAGGAGGCCAGCTCTGAAGTCTCCCTCTTTTTTATTTCAGGTCTTGCTCTTCTAGGTGATGGCTCACCACTTCTGAGATCATTTCAAGATGGATCCCTACATGGAGATGCCTGCTGCTGTTTCTGTAGCAGCCCGGGGAGCAGCTGAGTGAAGAGCCTACCTAGAAGAGGAAAGGCCCTTCTGGTAGAGGCCTAGAGGGGTGTCATGGCTTGGGTCTTCTGGCCCTTCCATAGAAAAGATGCCAGTGTACCTTGGGCACTGATATCTCCTAGCAACACTGTGAGGGAGATGTCTTCTCCCACCTCATGAACTCAGTGGGGCTCAATGAAAGACGTGGGATTTGCCCTTGTTATACACAGAATAGTGGGGAGCTCAGCCTGCCCTAGACCTCCATTCCCCCACCTCCTCTGCAGTCTTCTTTGGGGTTGGGAGGGAGTAGAGAGCTGCCAGGGGACCTAGGGAGAAAGAGAGACCATGGGGGTGGGGAAGCTGGGCATCTACCTTTCCTTGGAGTAGTCCAAAAGACAGGCCAGTAGTTGAGTTCATGAACAGAGAGGAAGGTTCGAGAACTTCCTGAAATGTCTAGTCCTCCCTACCTCTCTGGTGCTTGACCAAGGGCTCCTGAGCAGGTGTGTGCTAGTGGACTGCAAATGTGGTTCATGAGAGGTTGAGGAACTACGTGCTGAAACCCATGGTCTGTATGGCCCTGTTTCTCTGTTCCCAGGCTTGCAGCCCCATTCCTAGCATCACATGGAAAAAATCTCCTCCAGATAGGCTGAGGATAGTCTGTCAGGAGGCCCTGCATAGGCTAGAGTCTCCAAATGCCCAAGGACAGCCCAAGGGATACTTTTACTACTTATCCAACACTCCCCCAGCTTTTCTATGCTGGTATCTCAAGATCCATGCATTCCATTCCTGATGCAGAAACCTTCAGCATGCCAGCCAGCCCCAGGGACAGAGTGACTCATCCGCCTACTTGGAGTCAGAGACCCAAATGAAGATCTGTCTCAGCTGAAGGACACAAGCTGAAAGGTGGCTGCCACATGCTCTCTGCTGTTTGCCACAGCCCAGGACCCGATGGCTTCCTTCTGCCAAGTCTTGCTAAGTAGTCCGTATATGTATGTTTGAATGCATGTGTGCACGTCTGTGTGTAAACATGTGTGATGGAGATGGAGCTATTGGGTAGTGACAAGAGCTCCTGGGAATCTCCTGTTTTCTGTGTACAGGAGGGATCATGGACTACTTGGAGAAATGGGTATGGAGTCTGAGGCCCTGCCTTCTTAGACCTCCCAGTCCAGGGAAGCCCCTCCCTGCTCATGCTCAGGCATGGACTGTGGTGTGAGGTCAGAGGCACTGGCATTGGACTGGATTCTGGGCCCAGTCAGGAGACGGGGATAGAAGGAGGACTCAGCTTTGTGTTCGTGTCCCATTGTGGCCCTGAGTAGTCTGAGCTTCTGCGCCCCCCCCCTCCGCGGGCTACTTCTGTTCCTCCCTGGTGCCCTCGCTGTGTGATGGGGTGGTGATGCACTTTATTTCCTTGAAGTCTGCATTGCAGGCAGCGGAGCATCAATCAGTTCAGAGACTTGGATGAATGTACATTTCCTTGTGTGATGAACTGGGCATTGCCAGTGTTGTCTGGTCAGAGATGGAGTTCCGATGCTGTCACTTGTCTCCCAAAGTGAGAAGAAAACCGTTGGGTTCAGTACACCAAATACCGCCTGCACGCCTCCTGTTTTTCTTGGGTGCCATACCGTACCTGGGTGGGGAAGCGGGCAGGGTATGGGACAGCAAGCCCAGAGGGTCATCCAGAGCTGAGCAGGGAAAGTGCAGCTTCAGAGCCTCCTTCTAGACTGTCCTTGACAGGACCACCACCCTCTGCTCCCCCTGCACCAAGGGGGGAACAGTCGAGTCAGGCCCCGAAGGTGGCCGTTATTCCTGTCCAGTATTCAGAGAAAGAAGCTGAAGCAAAGGTTCTCTTTCATTCCCGGTCTGGACTCAGTGAGTTTAATTCAAGTTGAACCTCGAGAGGGAGGCGAAATGAAACAGCGCTGTGCAGGCCACTCTGTGACGCCCAGAGACTCCTCTGCAGTAGCAGGCGGTAAAGCCCTCACTGCCATTTGCGCAGCAGCTTGTGAAGGACTCATGAGAAGATGAACCACCCATCCTATGCTGAAGCTGTATGCTGTCTGATCTGACATGTGACCACTCCATGGTATGGGTAAGGTGAAGGTTTTTATTGTAGAAATGAGAGAGAACAGCCAGAGGCATCTGGAAGAGTCTGAGGCAGGAGAGAAAGAGGCAGACGGACCATGGCCAGCAGGCTGTACCTGGTCAGGGCAAGAGAGGATGAAAACTGGGGGATGGGGAATAGAGAAGACATGGCAAGAGAAGCAGGAGCATACCATATAGTCATAAAGAGAACACACAGCAAGAGCAGCAAGCAGCATTAAAGGAAGAATGGTGGCGGGCCAGAGAAGCCATTGAACTGGAAGGAGTGTAAGCGAGGGGAGGCTGTGAGCAGGGCTTGGATGCTAGCATGGATTTGGAATGTGTCACGGGTACTTGTGACACCCGCGTGCACTTTGTGATACCAGCATACACTATTTAATATGCTGGTAGGAACTACAGGTAGTCACATGTCCCTTCTGCCAGAGATAAGGATGGACTTCTTTCAGTGGAGGAGAACCGGCTTCACAAGTTCCTGAGGAGTGCTGGATTTTATCTAACACCCAGAAATCCTCCAGGTTGAGCTCATTTCCAGACATTTGGACTACCGTGTGGAGTTTAGAGAATTCCCTTGGACCTGAAAGATGCCTGCTCTTCTATCATGGCTTTATCTCGGTTCTCTCAGAGCTCCATTCTGAGGGGTCACCAGAGAAGCCAGGAACCCTAGAGCTGAGGTGAGGTGGGCCTTAGCAAGAAGACAGGAGGCTTAGTTGGGATGAGGCTGGGAGAGGTCAGACAGCATGGCGGTAAGACACTCCCCTGTGAGGGCTGGGAAAGAAGCAGTCAGGAGGCCAGGAAAGGCAACATGAAGCTCAAATGCATTGTGAGGGACTAGAGAAAGTCAGGAAGTTTTTTCTGAGAAGATATAAAAAAAAAAGCCAAGGAGCAAAAGAGGGGCCTCAGAAGTGCTGTGGAGCAGGATGGGGGGTGCTGGGGTACTGTAGAGCATGAGAGGTGATTGTGGGGTGCTGTAGAGCAGGACAGGAGACTTCAGGGTGCTATAGAGCAGGACACAGGGTTCAGAGGTGCTGTAGATCAGTACGGGAGTATCTGAAGAGTTGTAGAACAGGACAGGGGTTCTGGTGTATTTAGAGCAGGACAGGAGATTCTGGGGTGCTGTAGAGCAGGACAGGAGATTCTGGGGTGCTGTAGAGCATGACAGGGTGTCTGGGGTGCTGTAGAGCAGGACAGGAGATTCTGGGGTGTTTAGAACAGGACAGGGATCTCTGGGGTGCTATAGAGAAGGACAGGGATCTCTGGGGTGCTGTAGAGCAGGACAGGAAAATCTAGGGTACATGGAGAGTAGGACAGGGGGCACAGGGGTGCTGTAGAGCAAAACAAGAGACTCTTGGGTACTCTAGAGGAGGACAAAAGACTCTGGGGTGCTGTGGAGGACAGGAGGCCCAGGGGTGCTGTAGAGCAGGGCAGGAGATTACAGGGTGCTGTAGAGCAGGACAAGAGAATCTGGCATGCTGTACAGCAAGACAGGGGGCTCAGGAGTGCTGTAGAGCAGGACAGAGGGCTCTGAAGTGCTGTGAAGCAGGAAAGGAGACTCTGGGGTGCTGTAGAATAGGAAAACAGACTCTGAGATTCTGTAGAGCAGAACAGGAGACTCTGGGGTGCTGTAGAGCAGGACAGGAGATGCTGGGGTGCTCTAGAGCAGGACAGGAGATGCTGGGGTTCTCTAGATCAGGACAGGAGATGCTGGGCTGCCCTAGAGCAGGACAGGAGATGCTGGGGTGCTGTAGAGCAGGACAGGAGATGCTGGGGTGCTCTAGAGCAGGACAGGAGATGCTGGGGCGCTCTAGATCAGGACAGGAGATGCTGGGGTGCTCTAGAGCAGGACAGGAGATGCTGGGGTGCTCTAGAGCAGGACAGGAGATGCTGGGGTGCTCTAGAGCAGGACAGGAGATGCTGGGGTGCTCTAGAGCAGGACAGGAGATGCTGGGGTGCTCTAGAGCAGGACAGGAGATGCTGGGGTGCTCTAGAGCAGGACAGGAGATGCTAGGGTGCTCTAGAGCAGGACAGGAGATGCTGGGGTGCCCTAGAGCAGGACAGGAGATGCTGGGGTGCTCTAGAGCAGGGAACGAGATGCTGGGGTGCTCTAGAGCAGGACAGGAGATGCTGGGGTGCTCTAGAGCAGGACAGGAGATGCTGGGGTGCTCTAGAGCAGGACAGGAGACGCTGGGGTGCTCTAGAGTCGGACAGGAGATGCTGGGGTGCTCTAGAGCAGGACAGGAGACGCTGGGGTGCTCTAGAGCAGGACAGGAGACGCTGGGGTGCTGTTGGGCAGGATAGGGAGCTCTAGAGTGCTAAAGAACAGGACAGGAAACTCTGGGGCGCTGTGATGCAGGACTGGAGACTCTAGGGTGCTGTAAAGTAGGACAGGAGACTCTGGGGTGCTGTACATCATAACAGGGTGTTCAGGGGTGATGTAGAGCAGAACAGGAGACTAGTGGTGCCATAGAGGTCGACTAGAAACTCGGGGGCGGGGCTGTAAAAGATCACAGGAGACTCCAGGGTGATGTAGAGCAGGACAGAAGACTCTGGGGTGCTGTGAAGCAGGAATGGAGACTTCAGGGTGTTCTAAACAGGAAATGAGACTCTGGGGTGTTGTAGAGCAGGATAGGGGGGCTCATGGATGATGTAGAGACAGTATAGGAGACTCTGGGGTGTTATAGAGCAGGACAGGGGGGCTCATGGATGATGTAGAGACAGGACATGAGACTCTGGGGTGTTGTAGAGCAGGACAGGAGACTCAGAGTTGATGGAGAGGACAGGAGACTAGGGGTGCTGTAGAGGGAAACTGGAGACTGGGATTCTGTAGAGGACAGGACAGGACACTCTGGGTGCTGTAGAGCAGGACAGGAGACTTTGGGGTGTTGTAGAGGATGACATGAAAATCTGGGGTGCTGGAGAGGAGGACAGAATACTCTAGGGTGCTGGAGAGATGGATGGGGGCTCTGGGGTGCTCTAGAGCTGGCTAGGAGACTCTGTGGTTCTGTCAAGCAGGACAGGAGTCTTTTTGTAGCTGTGTAGCAGGACATGAGATTCTGGGGTGCTGTGGAGCAGTGCAGAAGACTCTGGGGTGCTCTAGAACAGAACAGAATCCTGCAGACTGCTGTGATGCAGGACTGGAGACTCCACAGTGCTGTAGAGCAGAGTAGTGGGCTCATGGGTGACGTAGAGCAGGCCGGGAGACTTTGGGGTACTGTAGAG
Organism: Peromyscus maniculatus bairdii; assembly: GCF_049852395.1. Classification (NCBI taxonomy): domain Eukaryota; kingdom Metazoa; phylum Chordata; class Mammalia; order Rodentia; family Cricetidae; genus Peromyscus; species Peromyscus maniculatus. The sequence goes on along the minus strand of NC_134875.1, from coordinate 21,429,590 downwards.
TGGGACAGGAGACTCTGGGGTGTTGTAGAGCAGAGTAGTGGGCTCATGGGTGATGTAGACCAGGCCGGGAGACTTTGGGGTACTGTAGAGTGGGACAGGAGACTCTGGGGTGTTGTAGAGCAGCACAGGGACTCACAGGTCATGGAGAGCAGGACAGGAGACTAGGGGTGCTATGGAGGGAGAGTGGAGGCTATGGGATGCTGTAAAGCAGGGCAGAAGACTCCAGGTTGCTCTGTAGCTGGACAGGAGACTCTGGGGTGCTGTAGAACAGAAGAGATGGCTCTGGGGTGCTGTAGAGCAGGACAGGAGATGCTGGGGTTCTCTAGATCAGGACAGGAGATGCTGGGGTGCTCTAGAGCAGGACAGGAGATGCTGGGGTGCTCTAGAGCAGGACAGAAGATGCTGGGGTGCTCTAGAGCAGGACAGGAGATGCTGGGGTGCTCTAGAGCAGGGAAGGAGATGCTGGGGCGCTCTAGAGCAGGGAAGGAGATGCTGGGGTGCTCTAGAGCAGGACAGGAGATGCTGGGGCGCTCTAGAGCAGGACAGGAGATGCTGGGGCGCTCTAGAGCAGGACAGGAGATGCTGGGGTGCTCTAGAGCAGGACAGGAGATGCTGGGGTGCTCTAGAGCAGGACAGGAGACGCTGGGGTGCTCTAGAGTCGGACAGGAGATGCTGGGGTGCTCTAGAGCAGGACAGGAGACGCTGGGGTGCTCTAGAGCAGGACAGGAGACGCTGGGGTGCTGTTGGGCAGGATAGGGAGCTCTAGAGTGCTAAAGAACAGGACAGGAAACTCTGGGGCGCTGTGATGCAGGACTGGAGACTCTAGGGTGCTGTAAAGTAGGACAGGAGACTCTGGGGTGCTGTACATCATAACAGGGTGTTCAGGGGTGATGTAGAGCAGAACAGGAGACTAGTGGTGCCATAGAGGTCGACTAGAAACTCGGGGGTGGGGCTGTAAAAGATCACAGGAGACTCCAGGGTGCTGTAGAGCAGGACAGAAGACTCTGGGGTGCTGTGAAGCAGGAATGGAGACTTCAGGGTGTTCTAAACAGGACATGAGACTCTGGGGTGCTGTAGAGCAGGACAAGAGAATCTGGGATCATTTAGAGCAGGACATGAGACTCTGGGGTGTTGTAGAGCAGGACAGGAGACTCAGAGTTGATGGAGAGGACAGGAGACTAGGGGTGCTGTAGAGGGAAACTGGAGACTCTGGGATTCTGTAGAGGACAGGACAGGACACTCTGGGTGCTGTAGAGCAGGACAGGAGACTTTGGGGTGTTGTAGAGAATGACATGAAACTCTGGGGTGCTGGAGAGGAGAACAGAATACTCTGGGGTGCTGGAGAGATGGATAGGGGGCTCTGGGGTGCTCTAGAGCTGGCCAGGAGACTCTGTGGTTCTGTCAAGCAGGACAGGAGTCTTTTTGTAGCTGTGTAGCAGGACATGAGATTCTGGGGTGCTGTGGAGCAGTACAGAAGACTCTGGGGTGCTCTAGAACAGAACAGAATACTGCAGACGGCTGTGATGCAGGACTGGTGACTCTGGGGGTGTTGTAGAGGAGAGTAGTGGGCTCATGGGTGATGTAGACCAGGCCGGGAGACTTTGGGGTACTGTAGAGTGGGACAGGAGACTCTGGGGTGTTGTAGAGCAGAGTAGTGGGCTCATGGGTGATGTAGAGCAGGCCGGGAGACTTTGGGGTACTGTAGAGTGGGACAGGAGACTCTGGGGTGTTGTAGAGCAGCACAGGGACTCACAGGTCATGGAGAGCAGGACAGGAGACTAGGGGTGCTATGGAGGGAGAGTGGAGGCTATGGGATGCTGTAAAGCAGGGCAGAGACTCCAGGTTGCTCTGTAGCTGGACAGGAGACTCTGGGGTGCTGTAGAACAGAAGAGATGGCTCTGGGGTGCTCTAGAGCAGGACAGGAGATGCTGTGGTGGTGTAGAGCAGGACAGGGACTCACAGGTCATGGAGAGCAGGACAGGAGACTAGGGGTGCTATGGAGGGAGACAGGAGACTCTGGGATGCTGTAGAACAGAAGAGATGGCTCTGGGGTGCTGTAGAGCAGGACAGGAGACTCTGGGTCGTTTTAGAGCAGGACAGGGGCTCTCGGGTGCTGTCGAGACTGATAGCAGGCTCTGTGGTGCTCTAGATCAGGACAGGAGATGCTGGGGTGCTCTAGAGCAGGACAGGAAATGCTGGGGTGCTCTAGAGCAGGACAGGAGACTCTGGGGTGCTGTAGAGCAGGATAGGAGACTCTGGGTAGTTTTAGAGCAGGACAGGGGCTCTCGGGTGCTGTCGAGACTGATAGCAGGCTCTGGGGTGCTCTAGAACAGGACAGGAGGTGATAGGGTGCTCTAGAGCAGGACAGGAGATGCTGGGGTGCCCTAGAGCAGGACAGGAGATGCTGGGGTGCTCTAGAGCAGGACAGGAGATGCTGGGCTGCTCTAGAGCAGGACAGGAGATGCTGGGGTGCTCTAGAGCAGGACAGGAGATGCTGGGCTGCTCTAGAGCAGGACAGGAGATGCTGGGCTGCTCTAGAGCAGGACAGGAGATGCTGGGGTGCCCTAGAGCAGGACAGGAGATGCTGGGGTGCTCTAGAGCAGGACGGGAGATGCTGGGCTGCTCTAGAGCAGGACGGGAGATGCTGGGGTGCTCTAGAGCAGGACGGGAGATGCTGGGCTGCTCTAGAGCAGGACGGGAGATGCTGGGGTGCTCTAGAGCAGGATGGGAGATGCTGGGGTGCTCTAGATCAGAACGGGAGATGCTGGGGTGCTCTAGAGCAGGACGGGAGATGCTGGGGTGCTCTAGAGTAGGACGGGAGATGCTGGGGTGCTCTAGAGCAGGGAAGGAGATGCTGGGGTGCTCTAGAGCAGGGAAGGAGATGCTGGGGTGCTCTAGAGCAGGAAAGGGGTTCATGGGTGCAGTAGAGCAGGATGGTGAGCTCTGGGGAACTGTAGAACATGATAGGAGGCTCTGGGGTGCTGTTGAGCAGGACAGGAGACCCCTGGGTGGTGTAGCACTGGACAGAAACCTCTGGCGTGCTATAGAGCAGGACAGGAGAGTCTTGGGTGCTGTGAAGCAAGACAGGGGGCTCTGGGGTGCTGTAGAGCTGGACAGGAGACTCTGGGGTGCTGTAGAGCTGGACAGGGGTCTCTGGGGTGCTGTAGAGCTGGACAGGAGACTCTGGGGTGCTGTAGAGCTGGACAGGGGTCTCTGGGGTGCTGCAGAGCTGGACAGGAGACTCTGGGGTGCTGTAGAGCTGGACAGGAGACTCTGGGGTGCTGTAGAGCTGGACAGGGGTCTCTGGGGTGCTGTAGAGCTGGACAGGAGACTGGTGTGCTGTACAACAGGACAGTGAGCTCATGGGGGATGTAGAGCAGGACAGGAGAATTAGGGTGCTGTAGAGGGAGCTTGGATACTCGGGGTGCTGTAAAAAAGGAAAGCAAACTGTGGGGTGCTCTAGAGGAAGACAGAAGTGTCTCAGGTGCTGTAGAGCAGGAAGAATTTTGTGGGGTGCTGTAGAGCAGGATAGGGGCCTCTGAACAGCAGTAGAGCAGGACAGAAGTCTCTGAAGTGCTATAAAGCAGGACAGCAGACTCTGGGGTGCTGTAGAGCAATGTAGGAGACTCTGGGGTGCTGTACAGCATCATAAAAGACTCAGGAGTGTTGTAGAGCAGGACAAGGACTCCAGAGTGTTGTAGAGAAGGACATTAGCCTCTGGGGTGCTGTAGAGGAGGACTGGAGACTCTGGGGTGCTGTAGAGGAGGACTGGAGACTCTTTGGTGCTGTGAAACAGGACAGGGGGCTCAGGGGTACTTAGAGCAGGACAGGGGTCTCTGGGGGGCTTAGAGCAGGACAGGGGTCTCTGGGGTGCTGTAGACCAGGACAGAAGATTCTGGGGTGCTGTAGAGGAGGACTGGAGACTGTGGGGTGCTGTAGAACAGGACAGTTTGCTCATGGCTGGTGTAGAGCAGGACAGGAGACTAGGGGAGACTGAAGCCTCCAGGATGCTGTAGAGCAGGATAGGGGGATCCAGAGTGCTGTAGAGAAGGGCAGTGGGTCCTGGGGTGCTGTCTAGCAGGATAGGATGCTCTGAAGTGCTCTACAGCAGGACATGAGATTCTGGGGTGCTGTGAAGTAGGACAGAAGACTGTGGGGTGCTGTCCATCAGTATGGGAGACTCTGGTGTACTGTAAAGCAGAAGAGAAGACTCAGGGGTGCTGTGAAGCAGAACTGGAGGCTCTGGGGTGCTGTGAAGCAGAACAGGAGACTCGGGTGATGTAGATCAGGACGGGAGACTCTGGGATACTGTAGAGAATAATAGGGGACTCTGGGGTGCTGGAGAGGGAGAACAGAGACTCTGGGCTATTGTAAAACAGGACAGCAGATTCCAGCGTGTTGTAGAGCAGGACAGGGGGCTCTGGGGTGCTGTAGAGGAGGACAGGGGTCTCTGGGGTGCTGTAGAGCAGGACAGTGTTCTCTGGGGTGCTGTAGAGCAGGATAGTGTTCTCTGGGGTGCTGTAGAGCAGGACAGGGGGCTCTGGGGTGCTGTAGAGCAGGACAGGGGGCTCTGGGGTGTTATAGAGAAGGACAGGGGGCTCTGGGGTGCTGTAGAGCAGGACGGGGGGTCTGGGGTGCTGTAGAGCAGGACAGGGGGGCTCTGGGGTGTTGTAGAGAAGGACAGGGGGCTCTGGGGTGCTGTAGAGCAGGATAGTGTTCTCTGGGGTGCTGTAGAGCAGGATAGTGTTCTCTGGGGTGCTGTAGAGCAGGATAGTGTTCTCTGGGGTGCTGTAGAGCAGGATAGTGTTCTCTGGGGTGCTGTAGAGCATGACTGAAGTCTCTGAGGTGCTATAAAGTATGACAGGGGACCTTGGGTTCTTGTAGAGCAAAACAGAAGACTCTTGGGTGCTGTAGAGCAGGAAAGAAGACTCTGGAGCTCTGTACAGCATGACAGCAGACTCTGGGGTGCTATAGAGCAGGGCAGGAGATTCTGGGGTGCTGTAAAGGAGGACAGGGGTCTCTGGGTGCTGTAGTGCAGGACAGGAGACTCTAGGGTGCTGCAGACCAGGTCAGAGGACTCTGGGGTGCTGTGGACCAGGACAGAAGACTCATGGGCGCTGTGAAGCAAGACAGGGGGATCTGGGGTGCTCTAGAGCAGTACAGGAGACTCTGGGGTGCTGTGGATCAGGACAGGGGCTCTTGAGTGCTTTGAAGGAAGATAGCCAGCTCTGGGGTGCTCTAGAGCAGAACAGGAGACTCTGGGGTGCTGTTGAGAGTGATAGTGGGCTTTGGGGTGCTCTACAGCAGGATGGGAGAGTCTGAGGTGCTGTGAAATAGGACAGGAGACTCTGGGGTGCTGGGAAACAGGACTGGAGACTCCAGGGTGATGGAGAGCAGGACAGGAGTCTCTGGGGTGTTATAGAGCAGGACAGGGCACTATGGGATTGTGTAGAGCAGGATAAGGGTCTCTGGGTTGTTGTAGAGGGAGACTGGAGATTCTGGGGTGCTGTATAATAGGACAGCAGTCTCCAGGGTGCTCTAGAGCAGGACAGGAGACTCTGGGGTGCTGTAGAGCAGGGCAGGAGACTATGGGGTCCTGTGGAGCAGGACAGGGGGCTCTGGGATGCTACATATCAGGACAGGATAGGCTAGGGTGCTGCAGAACAATACAGCGGACTCTGGGGTGCTGTAGAGCAGGACAGGAGGCTCATGGGTGCTTTGAAGCAAGACAGGGATTCTGGGGTCGTGTAGAGCAGGACAGGAGACTCTGGATAGTTGTAGAGCAGGATAGAACCTCGGGGTGCTGTCGAGAAGGATCACAGGCTCTGTGGTGCTCTAGGGAACAGGAGACTCCGAGGTGCTGTAGAACAGTACAGGAAGCTCTGGGGTGCTGTGGAGATAGACTGGAGACTCTGGGGTGTTGTAGAGCAGGAGAGGAGACCCTGCGATTCTGTAGAACAGAATAGGGGACTCTAGGTTGCTGTAGAGGGAGACTGGAGACTCTGGGGTGCTATAAAACAGGACAGCAGACTCCAGGGTGTTGTACAGCCGGGCAGGAGACTCTGGGGCGCTGTACAGCCAGGCAGAAGACTCTGGGGCACTATACAGCAGGACAGGGTGCTCAGGGGTGCTGTAGAGCAGGACAGATGGCTCTGGGGTATTTTAGAGCAGGACAAGAGACTCCTCGGTGCTGTAAAGCAAAACAGGTGACTCTTGGGTGCTGTCAAGCAAGATTGGGTGCTCTGGGTTGCTGGAGAGCAGTACTAGGTTCTCTGGGTGCTGGAGAGCAGGACAGGAGACTCCAGAGTGCTGTAAACCTTGGAGAATGTCCAGGAATCTCGAGAAAGACAGAAAGTTCAACAGATGCCCAAGAGTCTCTTGAGAACAATAGGACACTAGGGAGGCCTGAAGGCTGGGGAGGAGGGCAGAAGTCTGGAGTAGAATACGGGAAGCTCAGGGGATGTACGATTGTGGGAAGGGTAACAACAGGCTGGGGAGATGGTAGGATGGGGGATGATAGGTGGATTGGGGTTCCAGAAGACCCTACAATGGGCAGGAGGCTTGAGGAAAGGTTGGGTTGTGGGGAGGGTCACAGAGTGGGTCTGAAGTCCAGAGAGGCAGGCAGGAGGCCGAAGGGAAAGCAGCAGGCCGAGCTAGGGGATAGTACGCTAGGGAGGGCAGGAGGCCTGGACTGAGGGCCGTGCTCCCGAGGGAAGGTGGTGTCTGCAGAGCAACATGGAACACTGAGAAAGGGAAGCTGGAGAGGAAGCCGGCAGGCTCATGGGACCAGGCAGGGCAGAAGGCTTTGGGCTGTAGGACAGGCTGAAGGGGAGAGTGGGAGGCGGGAGAGGGCAGAAGGGTAGGGAGGTGGCAGGAATCTGAGAAGGAACCACAGTAGAATAAGGGGGTGGTAGGAGGCTAGTGAGGACAGCCTGGTGATGAGGAAGCCAGGTGTCATGGAGGCCATGAGGCTGGGTTGGGATAAGAAGAGGAGGGCTGGATGAAGGAGGGAAAAGGCTGGAACCGAGGAGCAGGCTGACAGGACAGGTGGAAGCTGGGAAGGGACTGGGGAGAGTTGAGGTGGGGGGTCCAAGAGGCTGGGGAGGAGAACAGAAGGCCATGGGGAAGGACAGGTGGGAAGGAGGGCAGAACAAGGAAGGATGTGAGAGGCAGAAGACTAGGTAGGGAAGGGGGAGACTTGGGAGGAGGGGGGAGGCAAGGGCTCAGACTGGTGAGGTAGTCAGAGGGTGGTGGAGGCCCAGAGGGTGGGTGGGGAGGGCAGGAGAAAGCTCTGGGAGAGCTGAAGGACGCCAGGGGACAGAGAGGAGTCAAGGGGAGCTGGGAGCTGGGCAGGAGGCTGGTGTGTAGGGCAGGGGCTTCAGGGTGGAAGGTAGAGAGTGGGGGACAGGACTCTGGGGCGGAGGGATTGGAGACCAAGAATGCTGGAGAAGAGAGGTGAGGACTCGACGGCTCTAGAAGACTGGGGAGGGTCACAGACAAAGGCAAATGGTGGGAAGTAGAGGGCCACGCCTGGAGAGGATCGTGGGAGGGGGAGTGGGAAGCAGGATGAGGAAGGCCAGGGAGCAGGCCAGAAGACTGGGACAAACACTGGAGGGTGAAGAGGAGGCCAGAGGGATGGAAAGGACATGGGTACTAGGAAGAGTCCAAGAGCCTGGGCAGAAGGACACAACCCTGGCACAAAATGAAGAGGAGCCTGGGCAGTTTGGAAGGTATAGTAGGATTCATGTACACACAGCAGACAGGAGAGGAGGGGGAGATGGTGAGATGGATGGTCCCCTCCCTGGGGAAGAAGACACGAGACTAGAATGAAGGTGAAGAACAGAGAGAAGGAGACACAGGAAGGGTGGAATGGTGAGCAGGACAGCAAAAGGTTGAGGAAGAGAGCGGGAAGCTCAGGAAGTTCACTTCAGTAGAGGTGAAGGGAGGAGGCCAGAGGCGGGAGGGGGGTGGGGATGCGGGTATCTTAGAAGGGAGTTAGAAGGATGGGGAGGAAAGATGGAGCTAAGGACAAGCTGTTGGAGGGGAGAGGAGACTAGGGAGAAGGGACAAATGGGAATGTCACGAGACACACCAACAGGGTGATATAGTGAGGAAAATGGACAGAGTATCCTGAGAGTAGAAGACCTGGAAGGAAGTGAACAGTTTGCTTTGTGACTAGTGAGTGGGACCCAGAGGCTCTGGAAATTGAGAAGCCTAAGGAAAAGATGTTCATGGGAGAGAAGTGTGTTCCTGGGGAGAGTAGAACACGGAGGGAGCAGAAGCAGACCAGGGCACCTAGGAATCTGAGTACCAGGCCAGGAGGATCCAAGTGAAACTGAGCAGATGGAGAACAGACAGATGGCAGCATGTCAGAATGCCAAGGACAGTGTAGACGACTGGGTAAAGTCCACTGCCTGAGTTGAGATGTCAGGAACTTGGCAGAAAGAGGGCAAATTATTGGGGAGGAAGGCTGGATTCTCAGGAATTTTGTATTAGAGACTGGGGTAAATTAGAACTCTAGGTATCAGGGCTGTGTAGGGATACTGGAAAGGAGGGAGGAGTCTGAGGAGGATGGTGAGCCTAAGCAGGAGGACAGGAGGATGAGGGTGTGCCTAGGAGGACAGAGGAAACCAGGAGTTTGGCAGGCTGGGTGGTAGGCTAGGAAGATGACATGATAGCCAGGACGAGTCTATGTTCCAGGAGTAGAGAGTCTGAGGTTGGGGATCATCTGTGTGGAAGCACGGGACTTTGAGGTGAGTGCAGAAGCCCAGGGTAATTCAGAGACTGCCTGGGACACAGTGCTCTTGAGGAGGAGGGCAGGAGACACACCAAGAGAAAAAATGCTTTGGGGTATGGCAGGAGGTCCCTGGAGACACGAGAAGGCTAGCAGGGCTTAGAAGGGCAGAGAGGACAGGACCCAGGAGGAGAACAGGAGCTATGGAGACAGGAGGAGGCCGAGGAAGAAACAGAGTGAGGAAGAGGAAGGTCACATGCTTGGCAGGACAGCTAGACAGGGATGCAGCAGAATCAAAAGGATTGGAGCAAATGACAACAGGAGAGTTCAAATCCTGTACAAGGAGGTTGGGAGTCAGAGGAAGGCAAGCTGTATGCCGCACAGAGGCTCATGTGCCAGAGAGGGTGGGCAATAGGCTGGGTTGTGTAAGAAGGGTGAAGATGAGGGGTGGCGAAGAAGGATGAAGACAGGGATACCTGTGTGCACCAAGAATCAACCAAAACCTGGGATCAGCAGGAAGCATGGGGTGAGTCCAGCTTAATCTCTGCCAGGGCGGGACTGGCTCATATCTATGGCAAGATGGCTGGAAGGGGCAGAAATCTAGGCAGGAGGACAGGACGATGTGCAGGCGATCAGGAGGCAATGTGTGCGGGAAGGAGAGTGAGGATGTAAGTGGGAGAATGAAGTTTGTGATAGGAGGCCTGGGTTTGACTGGAGGCTGAGGGCATCAGGGTGAACAGTGAAAAAGAAAATGCCTCAGGCAGGGTTGAAGGCTCACAGAAAGGTGGGGCAGCTGTACAAGAGTGGGCTGGAAAACCAGCCCACAATTTCAGATAGGCCAGCCGAGTCAGGGAGGAACAATCTGTCTCTGCACTCAGGACAAAGGTCTCCTCTTCCACAGTCCAGAGGTTCGATGCCACACTCCCACATGGGGTGCACAATGTCTGCAACTCCATTCTTCTTCCTTCTCCTGGGACCAGGGATGCAGTTGCTGCTCAGAACACACACACAGGCATTCACAGAAAATTTGTAATGAATCTTGAGAGAGGGGTTTTACTAACAGGGAAGAGTTTAGCCTACTCCTGTGATAGGTGGGGAACCGAGTACTGGGGGAGGTTCTGGTGAGGGTGGGATTGTAAATAGGGTTTAGAGGGGTGTCTGGGGGTAGGAGTTGAAGTAGAGAGAAAGGAGTAAGGGGCAGGCTACAGTGCTATGTCAGGGGAAAGGCTTAGACCAGGGAGGAGGGAAGGAGACCATAGAGCGGACTTTCAGGGTCAGAGCATGAAGTGGAGTCTATGCAGTTGGGCAAAGAAGTCTTGTGTGGAGGTCAAGTTGTCTGTTAGTAGGTCAAGAAACTGTAGCGGGAGCTGGGGTTGGTGGTGCATTATTTAATCCTAGCATATTTGGTGCAGAGACAGGTGGATCTCTGAGTTACAGGCAACCTGGTCTACTGATCAAGTTTCATGGCAGCCAGGGCTGTTACACAAAGAAGCCCTCTCTAGATAAACAAAGAAGAAAAAAGAGAGGATAAGGGAGGAAGAAAAGGAGAGGAGGCAGAATGGAGGAGGGAGAAAGGAGGACTAGGAAAGAGAAAGAACAAGAGAAGAGGAGGAAGGAGACAAGAGAGGAGGTAAGGAGGAGGAGGAAAGAGAAGGGAGTCAGGAGAGGGAGAAAAGATGGAAGAGGAGGGAAGGAAGGGGATGGAGGAGAGAAGGAAAAGGAACAAAGAGGGGGTAAGAAGGCAGAATAGGGAGAGGAAGAGAGAAGAGGATGGAGGAGAAAAGTTCAGGAAAATGTGAGAGTGAAAACGAGAGTGGGAGGAGTAAGGAGAGAAGAGCAGGAGATAGCGAGGAGGGAAGAAGGAAAGAGAAGAGGGGACTAAGAAAGAGTAAGAAGGCAGAAGGAAGGGTGAAATGTGGGGAGAGGATGATAAAGAAGAGAAAAGAGGAGGAAATGAGGGAAGGAGTGGTGAAAAGGAGGGCTAGAGAGAAGAAAAGATGAGGGAAAGGGAAGAAAATGGCAGAGAAAGAGGAAAAAGAATGGGAGAGGATGAGAGAAGGAAAAGGATGGAGGAGGAAAGAAAGGAAGAGGAGAGAAAAGGAATAAGGAGAGAAGAGAATAGAAGAAAGTAAAAAAGAGGATATAAGAGAGAAGAGGAAAGAGGAGGGAAGGCGGATGAGCAGGACAGAGGAAAGAAGATGAGGTGAGAGGAGGGAAGAGGGAAGACAGACAAGAAGGAAAGAGAGGGGAATAAGAGGGAAGAGGAAGGAAGAAGGAAAAGAGACCCGAGAAAAGAGGAGGGGAGGAAGTAGGGAGGAGCAAAGAAGAGGAAGAAAGGAAGAACGAGGAGGGAAGAGTAGGAAACAGGAATAGACAGAAGAGGTAAAAGAGAGGTGATAGAGGGAAGAAGAAGGATGAGAGATGATGAGGGAAGAGGAGGAATGATGGAGTAGGAACAAAGAGGAGGAAGGCTAGAGGGAAGGAGATGGGAGGAGAGAAGACTAGGGAGGACGGAAGAGGAGGAAAGATGATAGAGGAAGGAGGAGGGAATTGGATGGAGAAATGAACAGAAGGAAAGAAGAAAGAATGAGGAAGGAAAATGAGGAAAAATTAAGACAGAGGAGGGAAGATGGAAGCAAGAAGAGGAGGAAGGAGAGGAAGTTAATGACCCGTCCAGCAGGCCAGGTTATTAGGAGGCACCTCCTGAAAGACCAATGGGGGTGAGAGAGAAAGGAGACCAAGCGTGTAAAGAAAACAGACAGTCTGAGTTGAGTCAAGGTCTCATTTATTGCAAGGGGAAGTAGGCTTATATACACTAATGTATAGGAGAAGTGAATAGGGGAAAAGGGGGGATGAAAGTTTGAAGAATAGAAGAATAGGGTCCGGGTGAGGTCTCTTTGAAGACAAAGAGTCGGGACAAGGTCTCCTTGGTCCAAAGCTTGTGCAACTGACCAACCTGAACATGTTCAAGGAAGTTATTCTAAAAGTATATTAATCTAAAGGTACATTTTGTGGTTTTTTCCTGGAGTTATTGTTTTTTGTAACTTAGTAACGGTTGTCAAGGGTGTAGTTATGTCAGATCATCCAAGCAAGAAAGGCCAGAATGCAGTCATCCATTTTTTGGCTCCCAACAAGTTAATAGGATGAAGGATAGAGGAGAGTGTAAGGAAGAGAAAAGAGAAGGAGTAGAAAAAGGAAGTTAAAGGAGAGAAGTGGAAGGAAGAGGATGGAGAACAGAAGCAGGAAGAGGAGAGAGTAGGGCAGAAGAAGAAGTAGGGAAGAGGAGGGTGGAGGCCCGAGGGGAAAAAGGGATGAGAAAGAACAAGGAATGAAATGGAAGGAAGAGAGAAGAGGAGGATGAAGAGAGGGGAGAAGAGGGAAGAAGAAAAGAGGAGGGGAGGACTAGGAAGGAAGAGGAAGATAGAGGGAAGGGAAGTAATGAAGGTGGAGGAGAGAATGGATGGTGAAGATGAGGGAAAAGGCAGTGAGAGGGAAGAAGAGGGAGAAGAAAAGAGTGAAAAGGAAAGGAAAAAGAAGGGAAAGTGGGAAGGAGGGAATAAAATGGAAGAGGACTGAAGAGGATGGAAAAGGGGAGGGAAGAAGGAAAGGAGGTAAGAGAATGGAAGCAGGGAGAGGGGGTACTGTGAAGGGAAAGGAGGAGGGAAGAAGCAAGAGCAGGGAGGAATAGAAGGAAGAGGAAGAAGGAGAGAAGAGGAAGAGGAAGGCAGAGGACAACAGATTTCTCTTTGTCCTGTCCACACTCCTCCACCTTACACTTCCCTCCTCTCCTCTTGCTTTCTTCTCTATGTTTTTCTCTCTTTATCCTTTTCATGTCTCTCCACCTTCCAGTGTCCTCTTCTCTCATGCTTTCTTCTCTATGTTTTCTCTCTTTATCCTTTCCATGTCCCTCCACCTTCAATCCCCTCGTTCTTTCCTGTTGCTTTCTTTTCTATGACTTCTCTCTTTATCCTTTTCATGGCCTTCCACTTTCCATTTCCCTCTTCTCTTGCTTTTTTCTCTATGAACTTCTCTCTTTGTCCATTCCAAGGTCCTCCCCCGTCCTCTTCCCCCTTCTCACTTGCCTTCTCTATGATCTCCCTTTGTTTTGAGACCTCCCTCCACCCTCCACTCACCTCTTCTCTCTTGCCTTATATGATCTTTTCTCTTTGTCCTTTCCACGTCTCACTTTCCTTTTGCCTGTACTTCCTTGCTATCTTCTCTATGATCTTCTCTCTTTATCCCTCCACTTCCCTCCAACTTCCACTCCCTCTTCTCTCTTGCTTTCTTCTCTGTGATATTCTGTCTTCATCCTTTCCACGTCCCTTCACAATCCACTCCCCTCTTCTCTCATGCTTTCTTTCTATGATCTTCCCTCTTTGTTTTTTTCCACGTGCCTCCATTTCCCAATCCCCTCTTCTCTCTTACTCTCTTGTCTATGATCTTCTCTTTTTATCCTTGTCATCTCCTTTCACTTTCCACTCCCCTCTTCTCTTGCTTTCTTCTCTATGATCTTCTCTTTGTCTTTTCCAGGTCCCTCCACTTTCAACTTGCATGTTCTCTCTTGCTCTCTTCTCTATGATATTCCCTCTTTATCCTTTCCAAATCCCTCCACCTCCCACTCCCCTCTCCTCTATTGCTTACTTCTCTTTGATCTTTTCTCTTTATCCTTTCCACTTCCCTCCAAATTCTGCTTCCCTCTTCTCTATTTAACCTTTCCAGGTCCCTCCACCTTCCACTCTCCTCTTCTCTCTTGCTTTCATCTCTTTGATCTTCTCTGTTTATCTTTTTCATGTCCCTCCACTTTCTATTTCTCTCTTCTGTTGGTCTTGTCTCTATGATCTTCTCTCTTTATTCTTTCCAAGTTCCTCCACCTTCTACCTTCCACTCCCCTCTCTTCTCTTGCTTTCTCCTCTATGATCTCCCTTTGATCTTCCCATGTCCCTCCACCTACCTCTCCCTTCTTTTTCTTGGTTTCTTCTCTATGATCTTCTCTCTTTGTCCTTGTGACTACTCTCTACCTTCCACTCCCCTCTTCTCTCTTGTTTTCTTCTCTATGATCTTCTCTCTTTGTCCTTGTGACACCTCTCTACCTTCCACTCCCCTCTTCTCTCTTGCTTTCTTCTCTATGATCTTCTCTCTTTGTCCTTGTGACATCTCTCTACCTTCCACTCCCCTCTTCTCTCTTGCCTTCTCTATGATCTTCTCTCTTTGTCCTTGTGACATCTCTCTACCTTCCACTCCCCTCTTCTCTCTTGCCTTCTCTATGATCTTCTCTCTTTGTCCTCGTGACATCTCTCTACCTTCCACTCCCCTCTTCTCTCTTGCTTTCTTCTCTATGGTCTTCTCTCTTTGTCCTTGTGACATCTCTCTACCTTCCACTCCCCTCTTCTATCTTGCTTTCTTCTCTATGATCTTCTCTCTTTGTCCTTGTGACATCTCTCTACATTCCACTCCACTCTTCTCTGTTGCCTTCTCTATGATCTTTTCTCTTTGTCCTTGTGACATCTCTCTACCTTCCACTCCCCTCTTCTCTCTTGCTTTCTTCTCTATGATCTTCTCTCTTTGTCCTTGTGACATCTCTCTACCTTCTACTCCCCTCTTCTCTCTTGCCTTCTCTATGATCTTCTCTCTTTGTCCTTGTGACATCTCTCTACCTTCCACTCCCCTCTTCTCTCTGGCCTTCTCTATGATCTTCTCTCTTTGTCCTCGTGACATCTCTCTACCTTCCACTCCCCTCTTCTCTCTTGCCTTCTCTATGATCTTCTCTCTTTGTCCTTGTGACATCTCTCTACCTTCCACTCCCCTCTTCTCTCTTGCCTTCTCTATGATCTTCTCTCTTTGTCCTTGTGACATCTCTCTACCTTCCACTCCCCTCTTCTCTCTTGCTTTCTTCTCTATGATCTTCTCTCTTTGTCCTTGTGACATCTCTCTACCTTCCAATCCACTCTTCTCTCTTGCTTTCTTCTCTATGATCTTCTCTCTTTGTCCTTGTGACATCTCTCTACCTTCCATTCCCCTCTTCTCTCTTGCCTTCTCTATGATCTTCTCTCTTTGTCCTTGTGACATCTCTCTACCTTCCACTCCCCTCTTCTCGCTTGCCTTCTCTATGATCTTCTCTCTTTGTCCTTGTGACATCTCTCTACCTTCCACTCCCCTCTTCTCTCTTGCCTTCTCTATGATCTTCTCTCTTTGTCCTTGTGACATCTCTCTACCTTCCACTCCCCTCTTCTCTCTTGCTTTCTTCTCTATGATCTTCTCTCTTTGTCCTTGTGACATCTCTCTACCTTCCACTCCACTCTTCTCTCTTGCTTTCTTCTCTATGGTCTTCTCGCTTTGTCCTTGTGACATCTCTCTACCTTCCACTCCCCTCTTCTCTCTTGCTTTCTTCTCTATGATCTTCACTCTTTGTCCTTGTGACATCTCTCTACCTTCCACTCCCCTCTTCTCTCTTGCCTTCTCTATGATCTTCTCTCTTTGTCCTTGTGACATCTCTCTACCTTCCACTCCCTTCTTCTCTCTTGCCTTCTCTATGATCTTCTCTCTTTGTCCTTGTGACATCTCTCTACCTTCCACTCCCCTCTTCTCTCTTGCCTTCTCTATGATCTTCTCTCTTTGTCCTTGTGACATCTCCCTAACTTCCACTCCCCTCTTATCTCTTGCCTTCTCTATGATCTTCTCTCTTTGTCCTCGTGACATCTCTCTACCTTCCACTCCACACTTCTCTCTTGCTTTCTCTATGATCTTCTCTCTTTGCCCTCGTGACATCTCTCTACCTTCCACTCCACTCTTCTCTCTTGCGTTCTTCTCTATGATCTTCTCTCTTTGTCCTTGTGACATCTCTCTACTTTCCACTCCACTCTTCTCTCTTGCTTTCTTCTCTATGATCCTCTCTCTTTGTCCTTGTGACATCTCTCTACCTTCCAGTCCACTCTTCTCTCTTGCTTTCTTCTCTATGATCTTCTCTCTTTGTCCTTGTGACATCTCTCTACCTTCCACTCCCCTCTTCTCTCTTGCCTTCTCTATGATATTCTCTCTTTGTCCTTGTGACATCTCTCTAACTTCCACTCCCCTCTTCTCTCTTGCTTTCTTCTCTATGATCTTCTCTCTTTGTCCTTGTGACATCTCTCTACCTTCCACTCCCCTCTTCTCTCTTGCCTTCTCTATGATCTTCTCTCTTTGTCCTTGTGACATCTCTCTACCTTCCGTTCCACACATCTCTCTTGCCTTCTCTATGATCTTCTCTTTTTGCCCTCGTGACATCTCTCTACCTTCCACTCCACTCTTCTCTCTTGCTTTCTTCTCTATGATCTTCTCTCTTTGTCCTTGTGACATCTCTCTACCTTCCACTCCCCTCTTCTCTTTTGCCTTCTCTATGATCTTCTCTCTTTGTCCTTGTGACATCTCTCTACCTTCCACTCCCCTCTTCTCTCTTGCCTTCTCAATGATCTTCTCTCTTTGTCCTTGTGACATCTCTCTACCTTCCACTCCCCTCTTCTCTCTTGCCTTCTTCTCTATAATCTTCTCTCTTTGTCCTTGTGACATCTCTCTACCTTCCACTCCCCTCTTCTCTCTTGCTTTCTTCTCTATGATCTTCTCTCTTTGTCCTTGTGACATCTCTCTACCTTCCACTCCCCTCTTCTATCATGCCTTTTCAATGATCTTCTCTCTTTGTCCTTGTGACATCTCTCTACCTTGCACTCCCCTCTTCTCTCTTGCTTTCTTCTCTATGGTCTTCTCTCTTTGTCCTTGTGACACCTCTCTACCTTCCACTCCCCTCTTCTCTCTTGCTTTCTTCTCTATGATCTTCTCTCTTTGTCCTTGTGACATCTCTCTACCTTCCACTCCCCTCTTCTCTCTTGCCTTCTCTATGATCTTCTCTCTTTGTCCTTGTGACATCTCTCTACCTTCCACTCCCCTCTTCTCTCTTGCTTTCTCTATGATCTTCTCTCTTTGTCCTCGTGACATCTCTCTACCTTCCACTCCAATCTTCTCCTTGCTTTCACTATGATCTTCTCTCTTTGTCCTTGTGACATCTCTCTACCTTCCACTCCCCTCTTCTCTCTTGCCTTCTCTATGATCTTCTCTCTTTGTCCTTGTGACATCTCTCTACCTTCCACTCCACTCTTCTCTCTTGCTTTCTTCTCTATGGTCTTCTCGCTTTGTCCTTGTGACATCTCTCTACCTTGCACTCCCCTCTTCTCTCTTGCTTTCTTCTCTATGATCTTCACTCTTTGTCCTTGTGACATCTCTCTACCTTCCACTCCCCTCTTCTCTCTTGCCTTCTCTATGATCTTCTCTCTTTGTCCTTGTGACATCTCTCTACCTTCCACTCCCTTCTTCTCTCTTGCCTTCTCTATGATCTTCTCTCTTTGTCCTTGTGACATCTCTCTACCTTCCACTCCCCTCTTCTCTCTTGCCTTCTCTATGATCTTCTCTCTTTGTCCTTGTGACATCTCCCTAACTTCCACTCCCCTCTTATCTCTTGCCTTCTCTATGATCTTCTCTCTTTGTCCTCGTGACATCTCTCTACCTTCCACTCCACACTTCTCTCTTGCTTTCTCTATGATCTTCTCTCTTTGCCCTCGTGACATCTCTCTACCTTCCACTCCACTCTTCTCTCTTGCGTTCTTCTCTATGATCTTCTCTCTTTGTCCTTGTGACATCTCTCTACCTTCCACTCCACTCTTCTCTCTTGCTTTCTTCTCTATGATCCTCTCTCTTTGTCCTTGTGACATCTCTCTACCTTCCAGTCCTCTCTTCTCTCTTGCTTTCTTCTCTATGATCTTCTCTCTTTGTCCTTGTGACATCTCTCTACCTTCCACTCCCCTCTTCTCTCTTGCCTTCTCTATGATATTCTCTCTTTGTCCTTGTGACATCTCTCTACCTTCTACTCCCCTCTTCTCTCTTGCCTTCTCTATGATCTTCTCTCTTTGTCCTTGTGACATCTCTCTACCTTCCACTCCCCTCTTCTCTCTGGCCTTCTCTATGATCTTCTCTCTTTGTCCTCGTGACATCTCTCTACCTTCCACTCCCCTCTTCTCTCTTGCCTTCTCTATGATCTTCTCTCTTTGTCCTTGTGACATCTCTCTACCTTCCACTCCCCTCTTCTCTCTTGCCTTCTCTATGATCTTCTCTCTTTGTCCTTGTGACATCTCTCTACCTTCCACTCCCCTCTTCTCTCTTGCTTTCTTCTCTATGATCTTCTCTCTTTGTCCTTGTGACATCTCTCTACCTTCCACTCCACTCTTCTCTCTTGCTTTCTTCTCTATGATCTTCTCTCTTTGTCCTTGTGACATCTCTCTACCTTCCATTCCCCTCTTCTCTCTTGCCTTCTCTATGATCCTCTCTCTTTGTCCTTGTGACATCTCTCTACATTCCACTCCCCTCTTCTCGCTTGCCTTCTCTATGATCTTCTCTCTTTGTCCTTGTGACATCTCTCTACCTTCCACTCCCCTCTTCTCTCTTGCCTTCTCTATGATCTTCTCTCTTTGTCCTTGTGACATCTCTCTACCTTCCACTCCCCTCTTCTCTCTTGCTTTCTTCTCTATGATCTTCTCTCTTTGTCCTTGTGACATCTCTCTACCTTCCACTCCACTCTTCTCTCTTGCTTTCTTCTCTATGGTCTTCTCGCTTTGTCCTTGTGACATCTCTCTACCTTCCACTCCCCTCTTCTCTCTTGCTTTCTTCTCTATGATCTTCACTCTTTGTCCTTGTGACATCTCTCTACCTTCCACTCCCCTCTTCTCTCTTGCCTTCTCTATGATCTTCTCTCTTTGTCCTTGTGACATCTCTCTACCTTCCACTCCCTTCTTCTCTCTTGCCTTCTCTATGATCTTCTCTCTTTGTCCTTGTGACATCTCTCTACCTTCCACTCCCCTCTTCTCTCTTGCCTTCTCTATGATCTTCTCTCTTTGTCCTTGTGACATCTCCCTAACTTCCACTCCCCTCTTATCTCTTGCCTTCTCTATGATCTTCTCTCTTTGTTCTCGTGACATCTCTCTACCTTCCACTCCACACTTCTCTCTTGCTTTCTCTATGATCTTCTCTCTTTGCCCTCGTGACATCTCTCTACCTTCCACTCCACTCTTCTCTCTTGCGTTCTTCTCTATGATCTTCTCTCTTTGTCCTTGTGACATCTCTCTACCTTCCACTCCACTCTTCTCTCTTGCTTTCTTCTCTATGATCCTCTCTCTTTGTCCTTGTGACATCTCTCTACCTTCCAGTCCACTCTTCTCTCTTGCTTTCTTCTCTATGATCTTCTCTCTTTGTCCTTGTGACATCTCTCTACCTTCCACTCCCCTCTTCTCTCTTGCCTTCTCTATGATATTCTCTCTTTGCCCTTGTGACATCTCTCTAACTTCCACTCCCCTCTTCTCTCTTGCTTTCTTCTCTATGATCTTCTCTCTTTGTCCTTGTGACATCTCTCTACCTTCCACTCCCCTCTTCTCTCTTGCCTTCTCTATGATCTTCTCTCTTTGTCCTTGTGACATCTCTCTACCTTCCATTCCACACATCTCTCTTGCCTTCTCTATGATCTTCTCTTTTTGCCCTCGTGACATCTCTCTACCTTCCACTCCCCTCTTCTCTCTTGCCTTCTCAATGATCTTCTCTCTTTGTCCTTGTGACATCTCTCTACCTTCCACTCCCCTCTTCTCTCTTGCCTTCTTCTCTATAATCTTCTCTCTTTGTCCTTGTGACATCTCTCTACCTTCCACTCCCCTCTTCTCTCTTGCTTTCTTCTCTATGATCTTCTCTCTTTGTCCTTGTGACATCTCTCTACCTTCCACTCCCCTCTTCTATCATGCCTTTTCAATGATCTTCTCTCTTTGTCCTTGTGACATCTCTCTACCTTGCACTCCCCTCTTCTCTCTTGCTTTCTTCTCTATGGTCTTCTCTCTTTGTCCTTGTGACACCTCTCTACCTTCCACTCCCCTCTTCTCTCTTGCTTTCTTCTCTATGATCTTCTCTCTTTGTCCTTGTGACATCTCTCTACCTTCCACTCCCCTCTTCTCTCTTGCCTTCTCTATGATCTTCTCTCTTTGTCCTTGTGACATCTCTCTACCTTCCACTCCCCTCTTCTCTCTTGCTTTCTCTATGATCTTCTCTCTTTGTCCTCGTGACATCTCTCTACCTTCCACTCCAATCTTCTCCTTGCTTTCTCTATGATCTTCTCTCTTTGTCCTTGTGACATCTCTCTACCTTCCACTCCCCTCTTCTCTCTTGCCTTCTCTATGATCTTCTCTCTTTGTCCTTGTGACATCTCTCTACCTTCCACTCCACTCTTCTCTCTTGCTTTCTTCTCTATGGTCTTCTCGCTTTGTCCTTGTGACATCTCTCTACCTTCCACTCCCCTCTTCTCTCTTGCTTTCTTCTCTATGATCTTCACTCTTTGTCCTTGTGACATCTCTCTACCTTCCACTCCCCTCTTCTCTCTTGCCTTCTCTATGATCTTCTCTCTTTGTCCTTGTGACATCTCTCTACCTTCCACTCTCTTCTTCTCTCTTGCCTTCTCTATGATCTTCTCTCTTTGTCCTTGTGACATCTCTCTACATTCCAGTCCACTCTTCTCTCTTGCCTTCTCTATGATCTTCTCTCTTTGTCCTCGTGACATCTCTCTACCTTCCACTCCACACTTCTCTCTTGCTTTCTCTATGATCTTCTCTCTTTGCCCTCGTGACATCTCTCTACCTTCCACTCCACTCTTCTCTCTTGCGTTCTTCTCTATGATCTTCTCTCTTTGTCCTTGTGACATCTCTCTACCTTCCACTCCACTCTTCTCTCTTGCTTTCTTCTCTATGATCCTCTCTCTTTGTCCTTGTGACATCTCTCTACCTTCCAGTCCTCTCTTCTCTCTTGCTTTCTTCTCTATGATCTTCTCTCTTTGTCCTTGTGACATCTCTCTACCTTCCACTCCCCTCTTCTCTCTTGCCTTCTCTATGATATTCTCTCTTTGTCCTTGTGACATCTCTCTAACTTCCACTCCCCTCTTCTCTCTTGCTTTCTTCTCTATGATCTTCTCTCTTTGTCCTTGTGACATCTCTCTACCTTCCACTCCCCTCTTCTCTTTTGCCTTCTCTATGATCTTCTCTCTTTGTCCTTGTGACATCTCTCTACCTTCCACTCCCCTCTTCTCTCTTGCCTTCTCAATGATCTTCTCTCTTTGTCCTTGTGACATCTCTCTACCTTCCACTCCCCTCTTCTCTCTTGCCTTCTTCTCTATAATCTTCTCTCTTTGTCCTTGTGACATCTCTCTACCTTCCACTCCCCTCTTCTCTCTTGCTTTCTTCTCTATGATCTTCTCTCTTTGTCCTTGTGACATCTCTCTACCTTCCACTCCCCTCTTCTATCATGCCTTTTCAATGATCTTCTCTCTTTGTCCTTGTGACATCTCTCTACCTTGCACTCCCCTCTTCTCTCTTGCTTTCTTCTCTATGGTCTTCTCTCTTTGTCCTTGTGACACCTCTCTACCTTCCACTCCCCTCTTCTCTCTTGCTTTCTTCTCTATGATCTTCTCTCTTTGTCCTTGTGACATCTCTCTACCTTCCACTCCCCTCTTCTCTCTTGCCTTCTCTATGATCTTCTCTCTTTGTCCTTGTGACATCTCTCTACCTTCCACTCCCCTCTTCTCTCTTGCTTTCTCTATGATCCTCTCTCTTTGTCCTCGTGACATCTCTCTACCTTCCACTCCAATCTTCTCCTTGCTTTCTCTATGATCTTCTCTCTTTGTCCTTGTGACATCTCTCTACCTTCCACTCCCCTCTTCTCTCTTGCCTTCTCTATGATCTTCTCTCTTTGTCCTTGTGACATCTCTCTACCTTCCACTCCCCTCTTCTCTCTTGCCTTCTCTATGATCTTCTCTCTTTGTCCTTGTGACATCTCTCTACCTTCCAGTCCACTCTTCTCTCTTGCTTTCTTCTCTGTGATCTTCTCTCTTTGTCCTTGTGACATCTCTCTACCTTCCACTCCCCTCTTCTCTCTTGCCTTCTCTATGATCTTCTCTCTTTGTCCTTGTGACATCTCTCTACCTTCCACTCCCCTCTTCTCTCTTGCCTTCTCTATGATCTTCTCTCTTTGTCCTTGTGACATCTCTCTACCTTCCACTCCCCTCTTCTCTCTTGCTTTCTTCTCTATGATCTTCTCTCGTTGTCCTTGTGACATCTCTCTACCTTCCACTCCCCTCTTCTCTCTTGCCTTCTCTATGATCTTCTCTCTTTGTCCTTGTGACATCTCTCTACCTTCCACTCCCCTCTTCTCTCTTGCCTTCTCTATGATCTTCTCTCTTTGTCCTTGTGACATCTCTCTACCTTCCACTCCCCTCTTCTCTCTTGGTTTCTTCTCTATGATCTTCTCTCTTTGTCCTTGTGACATTTCTCTACCTTCCACTCCACTCTTCTCTCTTGCTTTCTTCTCTATGATCTTCTCTCTTTGTCCTTGTGACATCTCTCTACCTTCCACTCCACTCTTCTCTCTTGCTTTCTTCTCTATGATCTTCTCTCTTTGTCCTTGTGACATCTCTCTACCTTCCACTCCCCTCTTCTCTTTTGCCTTCTCTATGATCTTCTCTCTTTGTCCTTGTGACATCTCTCTACCTTCCACTCCCCTCTTCTCTCTTGCCTTCTCAATGATTTTCTCTCTTTGTCCTTGTGACATCTCTCTACCTTCCAATCCCCTCTTCTCTCTTGCCTTCTTCTCTATAATCTTCTCTCTTTGTCCTTGTGACATCTCTCTACCTTCCACTCCCCTCTTCTCTCTTGCTTTCTTCTCTATGATCTTCTCTCTTTGTCCTTGTGACATCTCTCTACCTTCCACTCCCCTCTTCTATCATGCCTTTTCAATGATCTTCTCTCTTTGTCCTTGTGACATCTCTCTACCTTGCACTCCCCTCTTCTCTCTTGCTTTCTTCTCTATGGTCTTCTCTCTTTGTCCTTGTGACATCTCTCTACCTTCCACTCCCCTCTTCTCTCTTTCTTCTTCTCTATGATCTGCTCTCTTTGTCCTTGTGACATCTCTCTACCTTCCACTCCCCTCTTCTCTCTTGCCTTCTCTATGATCTTCTCTCTTTGTCCTTGTGACATCTCTCTACCTTCCACTCCCCTCTTCTCTCTTGCTTTCTTCTCTATGATCTTCTCTCTTTGTCCTTGTGACATCTCTCTACCTTCCACTCCCCCCTTCTCTCTTGCCTTCTCTATGATCTTCTCTCTTTGTCCTTGTGACATCTCTCTACCTTCCACTCCCCTCTTCTCTCTTGCCTTCTCTATGATCTTCTCTCTTTGTCCTCGTGACATCTCTCTACCTTCCACTCCACTCTTCTCTCTTGCTTCTTCTCTATGATCTTCTCTCTTTGTCCTTGTGACATCTCTCTGCCTTCCACTCCACTCTTCTCCTTGCTTTCTCTATGATCTTCTCTCTTTGTCCTTGTGACATCTCTCTACCTTCCACTCCCCTCTTCTCTCTTGCCTTCTCTATGATCTTCTCTTTTTGTCCTTGTGACATCTCTCTACCTTCCACTCCCCTCTTCTCTCTTGCCTTCTCTATGATCTTCTCTCTTTGTCCTTGTGACATCTCTCTACCTTCCAGTCCACTCTTCTCTCTTGCTTTCTTCTCTGTGATCTTCTCCCTTTGTCCTTGTGACATCTCTCTGCCTTCCACTCCCCTCTTCTCTCTTGCCTTCTCTATGATCTTCTCTCTTTGTCCTTGTGACATCTCTCTACCTTCCACTCCCCTCTTCTCTCTTGCCTTCTCTATGATCTTCTCTCTTTGTCCTTGTGACATCTCTCTACCTTCCACTCCCCTCTTCTCTCTTGCCTTCTTCTCTATGATCTTCTCTCTTTGTCCTTGTGACATATCTCTACCTTCCACTCCCCTCTTCTCTTTTGCTTTCTTCTCTATGATCTTCTCTCTTTGTCCTTGTGACATCGCTCTACCTTCTACTCCACTCTTCTCCCTTGCCCTCTCTATGATCTTCTCTCTTTGTCCTTGTGACATCTCTCTACCTTCCACTCCCCTCTTCTCTCTTGCTTTCTTCTCTATGGTCTTCTCTCTTTGTCCTTGTGACATCTCTCTACCTTCCACTCCCCTCTTCTCTCTTGCTTTCTTCTCTATGGTCTTCTCTCTTTGTCCTTGTGACATCTCTCTACCTTCCACTCCCCTCTTCTCTCTTGCTTTCTTCTCTATGATCTTCGCTCTTTGTCCTTGTGATATCTCTCTACCTTCCATTCCCCTCTTCTCTTTTGCTTTCTTCTCTATGTTCTTCTCTCTTTGTCCTTGTGACATCTCTCTACCTTCCACTCCCCTCTTCTCTCTTGCCTTCTCAATGATCTTCTCTCTTTGTCCTTGTGACATCTCTCTACCTTCCACTCCCCTCTTCTCTCTTGCCTTCTCAATGATCTTCTCTCTTTGTCCTTGTGACATCTCTCTACCTTCCACTCCCCTCTTCTATCTTGCCTTCTCTATGATCTTCTCTCTTTGTCCTTGTGACATCTCTCTACCTTCCAGTCCACTCTTCTCTCTTGCTTTCTTGTCTATGATCTTCTCTCTTTGTCCTCGTGACATCTCTCTACCTTCCACTCCACTCTTCTCTCTTGCTTTCTTCTCTATGATCTTCTCTCTGTCCTCGTGACATCTCTCTACCTTCCACTCAACTCTTCTCTCTTGCTTTCTTCTCTATGATCTTCTCTCTTTGTCCTTGTGACATCTCTCTACCTTCCACTCCCCTTTTCTCTCTTGCCTTCTCTATGATCTTCTCTTTGTCCTCGTGACATCTCTCTACCTTCCACTCCACTCTTCTCTCTTGCTTTCTTCTCTATGATCTTCTCTCTTTGTCCTCGTGACATCTCTCTACCTTCCACTCCACTCTTCTCTCTTGCCTTCTTCTCTATGATCTTCTCTCTTTGTCCTTGTGACATCTCTCTACCTTCCACTCCCCTCTTCTCTCTTGCCTTCTCTATGATCTTCTCCCTTTGTCCTTGTGACATCTCTCTACCTTCCACTCCCCTCTTCTCTCTTGCCTTCTCTATGATCTTCTCTTTGTCCTCGTGACATCTCTCTACCTTCCACTCCCCTCTTCTCTCTTGCTTTCTTCTCTATGATCTTCTCTCTTTGTCCTTGTGACATCTCTCTACCTTCCACTCCGCTCTTCTCTCTTGCCTTCTCTATGATCTTCTCTCTTTGTCCTTGTGACATCTCTCTACCTTCCACTCCACTCTTCTCTCTTGCTTTCTTCTCTATGGTCTTCTCTCTTTGTCCTTGTGACATCTCTCTACCTTCCACTCCCCTCTTCTCTCTTGCTTTCTTCTCTATGATCTTCTCTCTTTGTACTTGTGACATCTCTCTACCTTCCACTCCAATCTTCTCTCTTGCCTTCTCTATGATCTTCGCTCTTTGTCCTTGTGATATCTCTCTATGTTCCACTCCCCTCTTCTCTTTTGCTTTCTTCTCTATGATCTTCTCTCTTTGTGCTTGTGACATCTCTCTACCTTCCACTCCCCTCTTCTCTCTTGCCTTCTCAATTATCTTCTCTCTTTGTCCTTGTGACATCTCTCTACCTTCCACTCCCCTCTTCTCTCTTGCCTTCTCAATGATCTTCTCTCTTTGTCCTTGTGACATCTCTCTACCTTCCACTCCCCTCTGCTATCTTGCCTTCTCTATGATCTTCTCTCTTTGTCCCTGTGACATCTCTCTACATTCCAGTCCACTCTTCTCTCTTGCTTTCTTCTCTATGATCTTCTCTCTTTGTCCTCGTGACATCTCTCTACCTTCCACTCCACTCTTCTCTTTTGCTTTCTTCTCTATGATCTTCTCTCTTTGTCCTCGTGACATCTCTCTACCTTCCACTCCACTCTTCTCTCTTGCTTTCTTCTCTATGATCTTCTCTCTTTGTCCTTGTGACATCTCTCTACCTTCCACTCCCCTCTTCTCTCTTGCCTTCTCTATGATCTTCTCTCTTTGTCCTCGTGACATCTCTCTACCTTCCACTCCACTCTTCTCTCTTGCTTTCTTCTCTATGATCTTCTCTCTTCGTCCTCGTGACATCTCTCTACCTTCCACTCCACTCTTCTCTCTTGCTTTCTTCTCTATGATCTTCTCTCTTTGTCCTTGTGACATCTCTCTACCTTCCACTCCCCTCTTCTCTCTTACCTTCTCTATGATCTTCTCTCTTTGTCCTTGTGACATCTCTCTACCTTCCACTCCCCTCTTCTCTTTTGCCTTCTCTATGATCTTCTCTCTTTGTCCTTGTGACATCTCTCTACCTTCCACTCCCCTCTTCTCTCTTGCCTTCTCAATGATCTTCTCTCTTTGTCCTTGTGACATCTCTCTACCTTCCACTCCCCTCTTCTCTCTTGCCTTCTTCTCTATAATCTTCTCTCTTTGTCCTTGTGACATCTCTCTACCTTCCACTCCCCTCTTCTCTCTTGCTTTCTTCTCTATGATCTTCTCTCTTTGTCCTTGTGACATCTCTCTACCTTCCACTCCCCTCTTCTATCATGCCTTTTCAATGATCTTCTCTCTTTGTCCTTGTGACATCTCTCTACCTTGCACTCCCCTCTTCTCTCTTGCTTTCTTCTCTATGGTCTTCTCTCTTTGTCCTTGTGACACCTCTCTACCTTCCACTCCCCTCTTCTCTCTTGCTTTCTTCTCTATGATCTTCTCTCTTTGTCCTTGTGACATCTCTCTACCTTCCACTCCCCTCTTCTCTCTTGCCTTCTCTATGATCTTCTCTCTTTGTCCTTGTGACATCTCTCTACCTTGCACTCCCCTCTTCTCTCTTGCTTTCTTCTCTATGGTCTTCTCTCTTTGTCCTTGTGACACCTCTCTACCTTCCACTCCCCTCTTCTCTCTTTCTTCTTCTCTATGATCTGCTCTCTTTGTCCTTGTGACATCTCTCTACCTTCCACTCCCCTCTTCTCTGTTGCCTTCTCTATGATCTTCTCTTTTTGTCCTTGTGACATCTCTCTACCTTCCACTCCCCTCTTCTCTCTTGCCTTCTCTATGATCTTCTCTCTTTGTCCTTGTGACATCTCTCTACCTTCCAGTCCACTCTTCTCTCTTGCTTTCTTCTCTGTGATCTTCTCCCTTTGTCCTTGTGACATCTCTCTACCTTCCACTCCCCTCTTCTCTCTTGCCTTCTCTATGATCTTCTCTCTTTGTCCTTGTGACATCTCTCTACCTTCCACTCCCCTCTTCTCTCTTGCCTTCTCTATGATCTTCTCTCTTTGTCCTTGTGACATCTCTCTACCTTCCACTCCCCTCTTCTCTCTTGCCTTCTCTATGATCTTCTCTCTTTGTCCTTGTGACATCTCTCTACCTTCCACTCCCCTCTTCTCTCTTGCCTTCTTCTCTATGATCTTCTCTCTTTGTCCTTGTGACATATCTCTACCTTCCACTCCCCTCTTCTCTTTTGCTTTCTTCTCTATGATCTTCTCTCTTTGTCCTTGTGACATCGCTCTACCTTCTACTCCACTCTTCTCCCTTGCCCTCTCTATGATCTTCTCTCTTTGTCCTTGTGACATCTCTCTACCTTCCACTCCCCTCTTCTCTCTTGCTTTCTTCTCTATGGTCTTCTCTCTTTGTCCTTGTGACATCTCTCTACCTTCCACTCCCCTCTTCTCTCTTGCTTTCTTCTCTATGGTCTTCTCTCTTTGTCCTTGTGACATCTCTCTACCTTCCACTCCCCTCTTCTCTCTTGCTTTCTTCTCTATGATCTTCGCTCTTTGTCCTTGTGATATCTCTCTACCTTCCATTCCCCTCTTCTCTTTTGCTTTCTTCTCTATGTTCTTCTCTCTTTGTCCTTGTGACATCTCTCTACCTTCCACTCCCCTCTTCTCTCTTGCCTTCTCAATGATCTTCTCTCTTTGTCCTTGTGACATCTCTCTACCTTCCACTCCCCTCTTCTCTCTTGCCTTCTCAATGATCTTCTCTCTTTGTCCTTGTGACATCTCTCTACCTTCCACTCCCCTCTTCTATCTTGCCTTCTCTATGATCTTCTCTCTTTGTCCTTGTGACATCTCTCTACCTTCCAGTCCACTCTTCTCTCTTGCTTTCTTGTCTATGATCTTCTCTCTTTGTCCTCGTGACATCTCTCTACCTTCCACTCCACTCTTCTCTCTTGCTTTCTTCTCTATGATCTTCTCTCTGTCCTCGTGACATCTCTCTACCTTCCACTCAACTCTTCTCTCTTGCTTTCTTCTCTATGATCTTCTCTCTTTGTCCTTGTGACATCTCTCTACCTTCCACTCCCCTTTTCTCTCTTGCCTTCTCTATGATCTTCTCTTTGTCCTCGTGACATCTCTCTACCTTCCACTCCACTCTTCTCTCTTGCTTTCTTCTCTATGATCTTCTCTCTTTGTCCTCGTGACATCTCTCTACCTTCCACTCCACTCTTCTCTCTTGCCTTCTTCTCTATGATCTTCTCTCTTTGTCCTTGTGACATCTCTCTACCTTCCACTCCCCTCTTCTCTCTTGCCTTCTCTATGATCTTCTCCCTTTGTCCTTGTGACATCTCTCTACCTTCCACTCCCCTCTTCTCTCTTGCCTTCTCTATGATCTTCTCTTTGTCCTCGTGACATCTCTCTACCTTCCACTCCCCTCTTCTCTCTTGCTTTCTTCTCTATGATCTTCTCTCTTTGTCCTTGTGACATCTCTCTACCTTCCACTCCGCTCTTCTCTCTTGCCTTCTCTATGATCTTCTCTCTTTGTCCTTGTGACATCTCTCTACCTTCCACTCCACTCTTCTCTCTTGCTTTCTTCTCTATGGTCTTCTCTCTTTGTCCTTGTGACATCTCTCTACCTTCCACTCCCCTCTTCTCTCTTGCTTTCTTCTCTATGATCTTCTCTCTTTGTACTTGTGACATCTCTCTACCTTCCACTCCAATCTTCTCTCTTGCCTTCTCTATGATCTTCGCTCTTTGTCCTTGTGATATCTCTCTATGTTCCACTCCCCTCTTCTCTTTTGCTTTCTTCTCTATGATCTTCTCTCTTTGTGCTTGTGACATCTCTCTACCTTCCACTCCCCTCTTCTCTCTTGCCTTCTCAATTATCTTCTCTCTTTGTCCTTGTGACATCTCTCTACCTTCCACTCCCCTCTTCTCTCTTGCCTTCTCAATGATCTTCTCTCTTTGTCCTTGTGACATCTCTCTACCTTCCACTCCCCTCTGCTATCTTGCCTTCTCTATGATCTTCTCTCTTTGTCCTTGTGACATCTCTCTACATTCCAGTCCACTCTTCTCTCTTGCTTTCTTGTCTATGATCTTCTCTCTTTGTCCTCGTGACATCTCTCTACCTTCCACTCCACTCTTCTCTTTTGCTTTCTTCTCTATGATCTTCTCTCTTTGTCCTCGTGACATCTCTCTACCTTCCACTCCACTCTTCTCTCTTGCTTTCTTCTCTATGATCTTCTCTCTTTGTCCTTGTGACATCTCTCTACCTTCCACTCCCCTCTTCTCTCTTGCCTTCTCTATGATCTTCTCTCTTTGTCCTCGTGACATCTCTCTACCTTCCACTCCACTCTTCTCTCTTGCTTTCTTCTCTATGATCTTCTCTCTTCGTCCTCGTGACATCTCTCTACCTTCCACTCCACTCTTCTCTCTTGCTTTCTTCTCTATGATCTTCTCTCTTTGTCCTTGTGACATCTCTCTACCTTCCACTCCCCTCTTCTCTCTTACCTTCTCTATGATCTTCTCTCTTTGTCCTTGTGACATCTCTCTACCTTCCACTCCCCTCTTCTCTTTTGCCTTCTCTATGATCTTCTCTCTTTGTCCTTGTGACATCTCTCTACCTTCCACTCCCCTCTTCTCTCTTGCCTTCTCAATGATCTTCTCTCTTTGTCCTTGTGACATCTCTCTACCTTCCACTCCCCTCTTCTCTCTTGCCTTCTTCTCTATAATCTTCTCTCTTTGTCCTTGTGACATCTCTCTACCTTCCACTCCCCTCTTCTCTCTTGCTTTCTTCTCTATGATCTTCTCTCTTTGTCCTTGTGACATCTCTCTACCTTCCACTCCCCTCTTCTATCATGCCTTTTCAATGATCTTCTCTCTTTGTCCTTGTGACATCTCTCTACCTTGCACTCCCCTCTTCTCTCTTGCTTTCTTCTCTATGGTCTTCTCTCTTTGTCCTTGTGACACCTCTCTACCTTCCACTCCCCTCTTCTCTCTTGCTTTCTTCTCTATGATCTTCTCTCTTTGTCCTTGTGACATCTCTCTACCTTCCACTCCCCTCTTCTCTCTTGCCTTCTCTATGATCTTCTCTCTTTGTCCTTGTGACATCTCTCTACCTTCCACTCCCCTCTTCTCTCTTGCTTTCTCTATGATCTTCTCTCTTTGTCCTCGTGACATCTCTCTACCTTCCACTCCAATCTTCTCCTTGCTTTCTCTATGATCTTCTCTCTTTGTCCTTGTGACATCTCTCTACCTTCCACTCCCCTCTTCTCTCTTGCCTTCTCTATGATCTTCTCTCTTTGTCCTTGTGACATCTCTCTACCTTCCACTCCCCTCTTCTCTCTTGCCTTCTCTATGATCTTCTCTCTTTGTCCTTGTGACATCTCTCTACCTTCCAGTCCACTCTTCTCTCTTGCTTTCTTCTCTGTGATCTTCTCTCTTTGTCCTTGTGACATCTCTCTACCTTCCACTCCCCTCTTCTCTCTTGCCTTCTCTATGATCTTCTCTCTTTGTCCTTGTGACATCTCTCTACCTTCCACTCCCCTCTTCTCTCTTGCCTTCTCTATGATCTTCTCTCTTTGTCCTTGTGACATCTCTCTACCTTCCACTCCCCTCTTCTCTCTTGCTTTCTTCTCTATGATCTTCTCTCGTTGTCCTTGTGACATCTCTCTACCTTCCACTCCCCTCTTCTCCCTTGCCTTCTCTATGATCTTCTCTCTTTGTCCTTGTGACATCTCTCTACCTTCCACTCCCCTCTTCTCTCTTGCCTTCTCTATGATCTTCTCTCTTTGTCCTTGTGACATCTCCCTAACTTCCACTCCCCTCTTATCTCTTGCCTTCTCTATGATCTTCTCTCTTTGTCCTCGTGACATCTCTCTACCTTCCACTCCACACTTCTCTCTTGCTTTCTCTATGATCTTCTCTCTTTGCCCTCGTGACATCTCTCTACCTTCCACTCCACTCTTCTCTCTTGCGTTCTTCTCTATGATCTTCTCTCTTTGTCCTTGTGACATCTCTCTACCTTCCACTCCACTCTTCTCTCTTGCTTTCTTCTCTATGATCCTCTCTCTTTGTCCTTGTGACATCTCTCTACCTTCCAGTCCACTCTTCTCTCTTGCTTTCTTCTCTATGATCTTCTCTCTTTGTCCTTGTGACATCTCTCTACCTTCCACTCCCCTCTTCTCTCTTGCCTTCTCTATGATCTTCTCTCTTTGTCCTTGTGACATCTCTCTACCTTCCACTCCCCTCTTCTCTCTTGGTTTCTTCTCTATGATCTTCTCTCTTTGTCCTTGTGACATTTCTCTACCTTCCACTCCACTCTTCTCTCTTGCTTTCTTCTCTATGATCTTCTCTCTTTGTCCTTGTGACATCTCTCTACCTTCCATTCCCCTCTTCTCTCTTGCCTTCTCTATGATCTTCTCTCTTTGTCCTTGTGACATCTCTCTACCTTCCACTCCCCTCTTCTCGCTTGCCTTCTCTATGATCTTCTCTCTTTGTCCTTGTGACATCTCTCTACCTTCCACTCCCCTCTTCTCTCTTACCTTCTTCTCTATGATCTTCTCTCTTTGTCCTTGTGACATCTCTCTACCTTCCACTCCCCTCTTCTCTCTTGCCTTCTCTATGATCTTCTCTCTTAGTCCTTGTGACATCTCTCTACCTTCCGTTCCACTCTTTTCTCTTGCCTTCTCTATGATCTTCTCTTTTTGTCCTCGTGACATCTCTCTACCTTCCACTCCACTCTTCTCTCTTGCTTTCTTCTCTATGATCTTCTCTCTTTGTCCTTGTGACATCTCTCTACCTTCCACTCCACTCTTCTCTCTTGCTTTCTTCTCTATGATCTTCTCTCTTTGTCCTTGTGACATCTCTCTACCTTCCACTCCCCTCTTCTCTTTTGCCTTCTCTATGATCTTCTCTCTTTGTCCTTGTGACATCTCTCTACCTTCCACTCCCCTCTTCTCTCTTGCCTTCTCAATGATTTTCTCTCTTTGTCCTTGTGACATCTCTCTACCTTCCAATCCCCTCTTCTCTCTTGCCTTCTTCTCTATAATCTTCTCTCTTTGTCCTTGTGACATCTCTCTACCTTCCACTCCCTTCTTCTCTCTTGCTTTCTTCTCTATGATCTTCTCGCTTTGTCCTTGTGACATCTCTCTACCTTCCAGTCCACTCTTCTCTCTTGCTTTCTTCTCTGTGATCTTCTCTCTTTGTCCTTGTGACATCTCTCTACCTTCCACTCCCCTCTTCTCTCTTGCTTTCTTCTCTATGATCTTCTCTCTTTGTCCTTGTGACATCTCTCTACCTTCCACTCCCCTCTTCTCCCTTGCCTTCTCTATGATCTTCTCTCTTTGTCCTTGTGACATCTCTCTACCTTCCACTCCCCTCTTCTCTCTTGCCTTCTCTATGATCTTCTCTCTTTGTCCTTGTGACATCTCCCTAACTTCCACTCCCCTCTTATCTCTTGCCTTCTCTATGATCTTCTCTCTTTGTCCTCGTGACATCTCTCTACCTTCCACTCCACACTTCTCTCTTGCTTTCTCTATGATCTTCTCTCTTTGCCCTCGTGACATCTCTCTACCTTCCACTCCACTCTTCTCTCTTGCGTTCTTCTCTATGATCTTCTCTCTTTGTCCTTGTGACATCTCTCTACCTTCCACTCCACTCTTCTCTCTTGCTTTCTTCTCTATGATCCTCTCTCTTTGTCCTTGTGACATCTCTCTACCTTCCAGTCCACTCTTCTCTCTTGCTTTCTTCTCTATGATCTTCTCTCTTTGTCCTTGTGACATCTCTCTACCTTCCACTCCCCTCTTCTCTCTTGCCTTCTCTATGATCTTCTCTCTTTGTCCTTGTGACATCTCTCTACCTTCCACTCCCCTCTTCTCTCTTGGTTTCTTCTCTATGATCTTCTCTCTTTGTCCTTGTGACATTTCTCTACCTTCCACTCCACTCTTCTCTCTTGCTTTCTTCTCTATGATCTTCTCTCTTTGTCCTTGTGACATCTCTCTACCTTCCATTCCCCTCTTCTCTCTTGCCTTCTCTATGATCTTCTCTCTTTGTCCTTGTGACATCTCTCTACCTTCCACTCCCCTCTTCTCGCTTGCCTTCTCTATGATCTTCTCTCTTTGTCCTTGTGACATCTCTCTACCTTCCACTCCCCTCTTCTCTCTTACCTTCTTCTCTATGATCTTCTCTCTTTGTCCTTGTGACATCTCTCTACCTTCCACTCCCCTCTTCTCTCTTGCCTTCTCTATGATCTTCTCTCTTAGTCCTTGTGACATCTCTCTACCTTCCGTTCCACTCTTTTCTCTTGCCTTCTCTATGATCTTCTCTTTTTGTCCTCGTGACATCTCTCTACCTTCCACTCCACTCTTCTCTCTTGCTTTCTTCTCTATGATCTTCTCTCTTTGTCCTTGTGACATCTCTCTACCTTCCACTCCACTCTTCTCTCTTGCTTTCTTCTCTATGATCTTCTCTCTTTGTCCTTGTGACATCTCTCTACCTTCCACTCCACTCTTCTCTTTTGCCTTCTCTATGATCTTCTCTCTTTGTCCTTGTGACATCTCTCTACCTTCCACTCCCCTCTTCTCTCTTGCCTTCTCAATGATTTTCTCTCTTTGTCCTTGTGACATCTCTCTACCTTCCAATCCCCTCTTCTCTCTTGCCTTCTTCTCTATAATCTTCTCTCTTTGTCCTTGTGACATCTCTCTACCTTCCACTCCCTTCTTCTCTCTTGCTTTCTTCTCTATGATCTTCTCGCTTTGTCCTTGTGACATCTCTCTACCTTCCAGTCCACTCTTCTCTCTTGCTTTCTTCTCTGTGATCTTCTCTCTTTGTCCTTGTGACATCTCTCTACCTTCCACTCCCCTCTTCTCTCTTGCCTTCTCTATGATCTTCTCTCTTTGTCCTTGTGACATCTCTCTACCTTCCACTCCCCTCTTCTCTCTTGCCTTCTCTATGATCTTCTCTCTTTCTCCTTGTGACATCTCTCTACCTTCCACTCCCCTCTTCTCTCTTGCTTTCTTCTCTATGATCTTCTCTCGTTGTCCTTGTGACATCTCTCTACCTTCCACTCCCCTCTTCTCTCTTGCCTTCTCTATGATCTTCCCTCTTTGTCCTTGTGACATCTCTCTACCTTCCACTCCCCTCTTCTCTCTTGCCTTCTCTATGATCTTCTCTCTTTGTCCTTGTGACATCTCTCTACCTTCCACTCCCCTCTTCTCTCTTGCCTTCTTCTCTATGATCTTCTCTCTTTGTCCTTGTGACATCTCTCTACCTTCCACTCCCCTCTTCTCTTTTGCTTTCTTCTCTATGATCTTCTCTCTTTGTCCTTGTGACATCTCTCTACCTTCTACTCCACTCTTCTCCCTTGCCCTCTCTATGATCTTCTCTATTTGTCCTTGTGACATCTCTCTACCTTCCACTCCCCTCTTCTCTCTTGCTTTCTTCTCTATGGTCTTCTCTCTTTGTCCTCGTGACATCTCTCTACCTTCCACTCCCCTCTTCTCTCTTGCTTTCTTCTCTATGATCTTCTCTCTTTGTCCTTGTGACATCTCTCTACCTTCCACTCCCCTCTTCTCTCTTGCCTTCTCTATGATCTTCTCTCTTTGTCCTTGTGACATCTCTCTACCTTCCACTCCCCTCTTCTCTCTTGGTTTCTTCTCTATGATCTTCTCTCTTTGTCCTTGTGACATTTCTCTACCTTCCACTCCACTCTTCTCTCTTGCTTTCTTCTCTATGATCTTCTCTCTTTGTCCTTGTGACATCTCTCTACCTTCCATTCCCCTCTTCTCTCTTGCCTTCTCTATGATCTTCTCTCTTTGTCCTTGTGACATCTCTCTACCTTCCACTCCCCTCTTCTCGCTTGCCTTCTCTATGATCTTCTCTCTTTGTCCTTGTGACATCTCTCTACCTTCCACTCCCCTCTTCTCTCTTACCTTCTTCTCTATGATCTTCTCTCCTTGTCCTTGTGACATGTCTCTACCTTCCACTCCCCTCTTCTCTCTTGCTTTCTTCTCTATGATCTTCTCTCTTTGTCCTTGTGACATCTCTCTACCTTCCACTCCCCTCTTCTATCATGCCTTTTCAATGATCTTCTCTCTTTGTCCTTGTGACATCTCTCTACCTTGCACTCCCCTCTTCTCTCTTGCTTTCTTCTCTATGGTCTTCTCTCTTTGTCCTTGTGACATCTCTCTACCTTCCACTCCCCTCTTCTCTCTTTCTTCTTCTCTATGATCTGCTCTCTTTGTCCTTGTGACATCTCTCTACCTTCCACTCCCCTCTTCTCTCTTGCCTTCTCTATGATCTTCTCTCTTTGTCCTTGTGACATCTCTCTACCTTCCACTCCCCTCTTCTCTCTTGCTTTCTTCTCTATGATCTTCTCTCTTTGTCCTTGTGACTTCTCTCTACCTTCCACTCCCCCCTTCTCTCTTGCCTTCTCTATGATCTTCTCTCTTTGTCCTTGTGACATCTCTCTACCTTCCACTCCCCTCTTCTCTCTTGCCTTCTCTATGATCTTCTCTCTTTGTCCTCGTGACATCTCTCTACCTTCCACTCCACTCTTCTCTCTTGCTTCTTCTCTATGATCTTCTCTCTTTGTCCTTGTGACATCTCTCTGCCTTCCACTCCACTCT
This sequence comes from Peromyscus maniculatus bairdii, assembly GCF_049852395.1. NCBI lineage: Eukaryota > Metazoa > Chordata > Mammalia > Rodentia > Cricetidae > Peromyscus > Peromyscus maniculatus. The sequence goes on along the minus strand of NC_134875.1, from coordinate 21,394,080 downwards.
TCTCCTTGCTTTCTCTATGATCTTCTCTCTTTGTCCTTGTGACATCTCTCTACCTTCCACTCCCCTCTTCTCTCTTGCCTTCTCTATGATCTTCTCTCTTTGTCCTTGTGACATCTCTCTACCTTCCACTCCCCTCTTCTCTCTTGCCTTCTCTATGATCTTCTCTCTTTGTCCTTGTGACATCTCTCTACCTTCCACTCCACTCTTCTCTCTTGCTTTCTTCTCTATGATCCTCTCTCTTTGTCCTTGTGACATCTCTCTACCTTCCAGTCCACTCTTCTCTCTTGCTTTCTTCTCTATGATCTTCTCTCTTTGTCCTTGTGACATCTCTCTACCTTCCACTCCACTCTTCTCTCTTGCCTTCTCTATGATCTTCTCTCTTTGTCCTTGTGACATCTCTCTACCTTCCACTCCCCTCTTCTCTCTTGGTTTCTTCTCTATGATCTTCTCTCTTTGTCCTTGTGACATTTCTCTACCTTCCACTCCACTCTTCTCTCTTGCTTTCTTCTCTATGATCTTCTCTCTTTGTCCTTGTGACATCTCTCTACCTTCCATTCCCCTCTTCTCTCTTGCCTTCTCTATGATCTTCTCTCTTTGTCCTTGTGACATCTCTCTACCTTCCACTCCCCTCTTCTCGCTTGCCTTCTCTATGATCTTCTCTCTTTGTCCTTGTGACATCTCTCTACCTTCCACTCCCCTCTTCTCTCTTACCTTCTTCTCTATGATCTTCTCTCTTTGTCCTTGTGACATCTCTCTACCTTCCACTCCCCTCTTCTATCTTGCCTTCTCTATCATCTTCTCTCTTAGTCCTTGTGACATCTCTCTACCTTCCGTTCCACTCTTTTCTCTTGCCTTCTCTATGATCTTCTCTTTTTGTCCTCGTGACATCTCTCTACCTTCCACTCCACTCTTCTCTCTTGCTTTCTTCTCTATGATCTTCTCTCTTTGTCCTTGTGACATCTCTCTACCTTCCACTCCACTCTTCTCTCTTGCTTTCTTCTCTATGATCTTCTCTCTTTGTCCTTGTGACATCTCTCTACCTTCCACTCCCCTCTTCTCTTTTGCCTTCTCTATGATCTTCTCTCTTTGTCCTTGTGACATCTCTCTACCTTCCACTCCCCTCTTCTCTCTTGCCTTCTCAATGATTTTCTCTTTGTCCTTGTGACATCTCTCTACCTTCCAATCCCCTCTTCTCTCTTGCCTTCTTCTCTATAATCTTCTCTCTTTGTCCTTGTGACATCTCTCTACCTTCCACTCCCTTCTTCTCTCTTGCTTTCTTCTCTATGATCTTCTCGCTTTGTCCTTGTGACATCTCTCTACCTTCCAGTCCACTCTTCTCTCTTGCTTTCTTCTCTGTGATCTTCTCTCTTTGTCCTTGTGACATCTCTCTACCTTCCACTCCCCTCTTCTCTCTTGCCTTCTCTATGATCTTCTCTCTTTGTCCTTGTGACATCTCTCTACCTTCCACTCCCCTCTTCTCTCTTGCCTTCTCTATGATCTTCTCTCTTTGTCCTTGTGACATCTCTCTACCTTCCACTCCCCTCTTCTCTCTTGCTTTCTTCTCTATGATCTTCTCTCGTTGTCCTTGTGACATCTCTCTACCTTCCACTCCCCTCTTCTCTCTTGCCTTCTCTATGATCTTCCCTCTTTGTCCTTGTGACATCTCTCTACCTTCCACTCCCCTCTTCTCTCTTGCCTTCTCTATGATCTTCTCTCTTTGTCCTTGTGACATCTCTCTACCTTCCACTCCCCTCTTCTCTCTTGCCTTCTTCTCTATGATCTTCTCTCTTTGTCCTTGTGACATCTCTCTACCTTCCACTCCCCTCTTCTCTTTTGCTTTCTTCTCTATGATCTTCTCTCTTTGTCCTTGTGACATCTCTCTACCTTCTACTCCACTCTTCTCCCTTGCCCTCTCTATGATCTTCTCTATTTGTCCTTGTGACATCTCTCTACCTTCCACTCCCCTCTTCTCTCTTGCTTTCTTCTCTATGGTCTTCTCTCTTTGTCCTCGTGACATCTCTCTACCTTCCACTCCCCTCTTCTCTCTTGCTTTCTTCTCTATGATCTTCTCTCTTTGTCCTTGTGACATCTCTCTACCTTCCACTCCCCTCTTCTCTCTTGCCTTCTCTATGATCTTCTCTCTTTGTCCTTGTGACATCTCTCTACCTTCCACTCCCCTCTTCTCTCTTGGTTTCTTCTCTATGATCTTCTCTCTTTGTCCTTGTGACATTTCTCTACCTTCCACTCCACTCTTCTCTCTTGCTTTCTTCTCTATGATCTTCTCTCTTTGTCCTTGTGACATCTCTCTACCTTCCATTCCCCTCTTCTCTCTTGCCTTCTCTATGATCTTCTCTCTTTGTCCTTGTGACATCTCTCTACCTTCCACTCCCCTCTTCTCGCTTGCCTTCTCTATGATCTTCTCTCTTTGTCCTTGTGACATCTCTCTACCTTCCACTCCCCTCTTCTCTCTTACCTTCTTCTCTATGATCTTCTCTCCTTGTCCTTGTGACATGTGTCTACCTTCCACTCCCCTCTTCTCTCTTGCCTTCTCTATGATCTTCTCTCTTAGTCCTTGTGACATCTCTCTACCTTCCGTTCCACTCTTTTCTCTTGCCTTCTCTATGATCTTCTCTTTTTGTCCTCGTGACATCTCTCTACCTTCCACTCCCCTCTTCTATCTTGCTTTCTTCTCTATGATCTTCTCTCTTTGTCCTTGTGACATCTCTCTACCTTCCACTCCACTCTTCTCTCTTGCTTTCTTCTCTATGATCTTCTCTCTTTGTCCTTGTGACATCTCTCTACCTTCCACTCCCCTCTTCTCTTTTGCCTTCTCTATGATCTTCTCTCTTTGTCCTTGTGACATCTCTCTACCTTCCACTCCCCTCTTCTCTCTTGCCTTCTCAATGATTTTCTCTCTTTGTCCTTGTGACATCTCTCTACCTTCCAATCCCCTCTTCTCTCTTGCCTTCTTCTCTATAATCTTCTCTCTTTGTCCTTTTGACATCTCTCTACCTTCCACTCCCCTCTTCTCTCTTGCTTTCTTCTCTATGATCTTCTCTCTTTGTCCTTGTGACATCTCTCTACCTTCCACTCCCCTCTTCTATCATGCCTTTTCAATGATCTTCTCTCTTTGTCCTTGTGACATCTCTCTACCTTGCACTCCCCTCTTCTCTCTTGCTTTCTTCTCTATGGTCTTCTCTCTTTGTCCTTGTGACATCTCTCTACCTTCCACTCCCCTCTTCTCTCTTTCTTCTTCTCTATGATCTGCTCTCTTTGTCCTTGTGACATCTCTCTACCTTCCACTCCCCTCTTCTCTCTTGCCTTCTCTATGATCTTCTCTCTTTGTCCTTGTGACATCTCTCTACCTTCCACTCCCCTCTTCTCTCTTGCTTTCTTCTCTATGATCTTCTCTCTTTGTCCTTGTGACTTCTCTCTACCTTCCACTCCCCCCTTCTCTCTTGCCTTCTCTATGATCTTCTCTCTTTGTCCTTGTGACATCTCTCTACCTTCCACTCCCCTCTTCTCTCTTGCCTTCTCTATGATCTTCTCTCTTTGTCCTCGTGACATCTCTCTACCTTCCACTCCACTCTTCTCTCTTGCTTCTTCTCTATGATCTTCTCTCTTTGTCCTTGTGACATCTCTCTGCCTTCCACTCCACTCTTCTCCTTGCTTTCTCTATGATCTTCTCTCTTTGTCCTTGTGACATCTCTCTACCTTCCACTCCCCTCTTCTCTCTTGCCTTCTCTATGATCTTCTCTCTTTGTCCTTGTGACATCTCTCTACCTTCCACTCCCCTCTTCTCTCTTGCCTTCTCTATGATCTTCTCTCTTTGTCCTTGTGACATCTCTCTACCTTCCAGTCCACTCTTCTCTCTTGCTTTCTTCTCTGTGATCTTCTCCCTTTGTCCTTGTGACATCTCTCTACCTTCCACTCCCCTCTTCTCTCTTGCCTTCTCTATGATCTTCTCTCTTTGTCCTTGTGACATCTCTCTACCTTCCACTCCCCTCTTCTCTCTTGCCTTCTCTATGATCTTCCCTCTTTGTCCTTGTGACATCTCTCTACCTTCCACTCCCCTCTTCTCTCTTGCCTTCTCTATGATCTTCTCTCTTTGTCCTTGTGACATCTCTCTACCTTCCACTCCCCTCTTCTCTCTTGCCTTCTTCTCTATGATCTTCTCTCTTTGTCCTTGTGACATATCTCTACCTTCCACTCCCCTCTTCTCTTTTGCTTTCTTCTCTATGATCTTCTCTCTTTGTCCTTGTGACATCGCTCTACCTTCTACTCCACTCTTCTCCCTTGCCCTCTCTATGATCTTCTCTCTTTGTCCTTGTGACATCTCTCTACCTTCCACTCCCCTCTTCTCTCTTGCTTTCTTCTCTATGGTCTTCTCTCTTTGTCCTTGTGACATCTCTCTACCTTCCACTCCCCTCTTCTCTCTTGCTTTCTTCTCTATGGTCTTCTCTCTTTGTCCTTGTGACATCTCTCTACCTTCCACTCCCCTCTTCTCTCTTGCTTTCTTCTCTATGATCTTCGCTCTTTGTCCTTGTGATACCTCTCTACCTTCCATTCCCCTCTTCTCTTTTGCTTTCTTCTCTATGTTCTTCTCTCTTTGTCCTTGTGACATCTCTCTACCTTCCACTCCCCTCTTCTCTCTTGCCTTCTCAATGATCTTCTCTCTTTGTCCTTGTGACATCTCTCTACCTTCCACTCCCCTCTTCTCTCTTGCCTTCTCAATGATCTTCTCTCTTTGTCCTTGTGACATCTCTCTACCTTCCACTCCCCTCTTCTATCTTGCCTTCTCTATGATCTTCTCTCTTTGTCCTTGTGACATCTCTCTACCTTCCAGTCCACTCTTCTCTCTTGCTTTCTTGTCTATGATCTTCTCTCTTTGTCCTCGTGACATCTCTCTACCTTCCACTCCACTCTTCTCTCTTGCTTTCTTCTCTATGATCTTCTCTCTGTCCTCGTGACATCTCTCTACCTTCCACTCAACTCTTCTCTCTTGCTTTCTTCTCTATGATCTTCTCTCTTTGTCCTTGTGACATCTCTCTACCTTCCACTCCCCTTTTCTCTCTTGCCTTCTCTATGATCTTCTCTTTGTCCTCGTGACATCTCTCTACCTTCCACTCCACTCTTCTCTCTTGCTTTCTTCTCTATGATCTTCTCTCTTTGTCCTCGTGACATCTCTCTACCTTCCACTCCACTCTTCTCTCTTGCCTTCTTCTCTATGATCTTCTCTCTTTGTCCTTGTGACATCTCTCTACCTTCCACTCCCCTCTTCTCTCTTGCTTTCTTCTCTATGATCTTCTCTCTTTGTACTTGTGACATCTCTCTACCTTCCACTCCACACTTCTCTCTTGCCTTCTCTATGATCTTCGCTCTTTGTCCTTGTGATATCTCTCTATGTTCCACTCCCCTCTTCTCTTTTGCTTTCTTCTCTATGATCTTCTCTCTTTGTGCTTGTGACATCTCTCTACCTTCCACTCCCCTCTTCTCTCTTGCCTTCTCAATTATCTTCTCTCTTTGTCCTTGTGACATCTCTCTACCTTCCACTCCCCTCTTCTCTCTAGCCTTCTCAATGATCTTCTCTCTTTGTCCTTGTGACATCTCTCTACCTTCCACTCCCCTCTTCTATCTTGCCTTCTCTATGATCTTCTCTCTTTGTCCTTGTGACATCTCTCTACATTCCAGTCCACTCTTCTCTCTTGCTTTCTTGTCTATGATCTTCTCTCTTTGTCCTCGTGACATCTCTCTACCTTCCACTCCACTCTTCTCTCTTGCTTTCTTCTCTATGATCTTCTCTCTTTGTCCTCGTGACATCTCTCTACCTTCCACTCCACTCTTCTCTCTTGCTTTCTTCTCTATGATCTTCTCTCTTTGTCCTTGTGACATCTCTCTACCTTCCACTCCCCTCTTCTCTCTTGCCTTCTCTATGATCTTCTCTCTTTGTCCTCGTGACATCTCTCTACCTTCCACTCCACTCTTCTCTCTTGCTTTCTTCTCTATGATCTTCTCTCTTCGTCCTCGTGACATCTCTCTACCTTCCACTCCACTCTTCTCTCTTGCTTTCTTCTCTATGATCTTCTCTCTTTGTCCTTGTGACATCTCTCTACCTTCCACTCCCCTCTTCTCTCTTGCCTTCTCTATGATCTTCTCTCTTTGTCCTTGTGACATCTCTCTACCTTCCACTCCCCTCTTCTCTTTTGCCTTCTCTATGATCTTCTCTCTTTGTCCTTGTGACATCTCTCTACCTTCCACTCCCCTCTTCTCTCTTGCCTTCTCAATGATCTTCTCTCTTTGTCCTTGTGACATCTCTCTACCTTCCACTCCCCTCTTCTCTCTTGCCTTCTTCTCTATAATCTTCTCTCTTTGTCCTTGTGACATCTCTCTACCTTCCACTCCCCTCTTCTATCATGCCTTTTCAATGATCTTCTCTCTTTGTCCTTGTGACATCTCTCTACCTTGCACTCCCCTCTTCTCTCTTGCTTTCTTCTCTATGGTCTTCTCTCTTTGTCCTTGTGACACCTCTCTACCTTCCACTCCCCTCTTCTCTCTTGCTTTCTTCTCTATGATCTTCTCTCTTTGTCCTTGTGACATCTCTCTACCTTCCACTCCCCTCTTCTCTCTTGCCTTCTCTATGATCTTCTCTATTTGTCCTTGTGACATCTCTCTACCTTCCACTCCCCTCTTCTCTCTTGCTTTCTCTATGATCTTCTCTCTTTGTCCTCGTGACATCTCTCTACCTTCCACTCCAATCTTCTCCTTGCTTTCTCTATGATCTTCTCTCTTTGTCCTTGTGACATCTCTCTACCTTCCACTCCCCTCTTCTCTCTTGCCTTCTCTATGATCTTCTCTCTTTGTCCTTGTGACATCTCTCTACCTTCCACTCCCCTCTTCTCTCTTGCCTTCTCTATGATCTTCTCTCTTTGTCCTTGTGACATCTCTCTACCTTCCAGTCCACTCTTCTCTCTTGCTTTCTTCTCTGTGATCTTCTCTCTTTGTCCTTGTGACATCTCTCTACCTTCCACTCCCCTCTTCTCTCTTGAATTCTCTATGATCTTCTCTCTTTGTCCTTGTGACATCTCTCTACCTTCCACTCCCCTCTTCTCTCTTGCCTTCTCTATGATCTTCTCTCTTTGTCCTTGTGACATCTCTCTACCTTCCACTCCCCTCTTCTCTCTTGCTTTCTTCTCTATGATCTTCTCTCGTTGTCCTTGTGACATCTCTCTACCTTCCACTCCCCTCTTCTCTCTTGCCTTCTCTATGATCTTCCCTCTTTGTCCTTGTGACATCTCTCTACCTTCCACTCCCCTCTTCTCTCTTGCCTTCTCTATGATCTTCTCTCTTTGTCCTTGTGACATCTCTCTACCTTCCACTCCCCTCTTCTCTCTTGCCTTCTTCTCTATGATCTTCTCTCTTTGTCCTTGTGACATCTCTCTACCTTCCACTCCCCTCTTCTCTTTTGCTTTCTTCTCTATGATCTTCTCTCTTTGTCCTTGTGACATCTCTCTACCTTCTACTCCACTCTTCTCCCTTGCCCTCTCTATGATCTTCTCTATTTGTCCTTGTGACATCTCTCTACCTTCCACTCCCCTCTTCTCTCTTGCTTTCTTCTCTATGGTCTTCTCTCTTTGTCCTCGTGACATCTCTCTACCTTCCACTCCCCTCTTCTCTCTTGCCTTCTCTATGATCTTCTCTCTTTGTCCTTGTGACATCTCTCTACCTTCCACTCCCCTCTTCTCTCTTGGTTTCTTCTCTATGATCTTCTCTCTTTGTCCTTGTGACATCTCTCTACCTTCCATTCCCCTCTTCTCTCTTGCCTTCTCTATGATCTTCTCTCTTTGTCCTTGTGACATCTCTCTACCTTCCACTCCCCTCTTCTCGCTTGCCTTCTCTATGATCTTCTCTCTTTGTCCTTGTGACATCTCTCTACCTTCCACTCCCCTCTTCTCTCTTACCTTCTTCTCTATGATCTTCTCTCTTTGTCCTTGTGACATCTCTCTACCTTCCATTCCCCTCTTCTCTCTTGCCTTCTCTATGATCTTCTCTCTTAGTCCTTGTGACATCTCTCTACCTTCCGTTCCACTCTTTTCTCTTGCCTTCTCTATGATCTTCTCTCTTTGTCCTTGTGACATCTCTCTACCTTCCACTCCCCTCTTCTCTCTTGCCTTCTCAATGATTTTCTCTCTTTGTCCTTGTGACATCTCTCTACCTTCCAATCCCCTCTTCTCTCTTGCCTTCTTCTCTATAATCTTCTCTCTTTGTCCTTGTGACATCTCTCTACCTTCCACTCCCCTCTTCTCTCTTGCTTTCTTCTCTATGATCTTCTCTCTTTGTCCTTGTGACATCTCTCTACCTTCCACTCCCCTCTTCTATCATGCCTTTTCAATGATCTTCTCTCTTTGTCCTTGTGACATCTCTCTACCTTGCACTCCCCTCTTCTCTCTTGCTTTCTTCTCTATGGTCTTCTCTCTTTGTCCTTGTGACATCTCTCTACCTTCCACTCCCCTCTTCTCTCTTTCTTCTTCTCTATGATCTGCTCTCTTTGTCCTTGTGACATCTCTCTACCTTCCACTCCCCTCTTCTCTCTTGCCTTCTCTATGATCTTCTCTCTTTGTCCTTGTGACATCTCTCTACCTTCCACTCCCCTCTTCTCTCTTGCTTTCTTCTCTATGATCTTCTCTCTTTGTCCTTGTGACATCTCTCTACCTTCCACTCCCCCCTTCTCTCTTGCCTTCTCTATGATCTTCTCTCTTTGTCCTTTTGACGTCTCTCTACCTTCCACTCCCCTCTTCTCTCTTGCCTTCTCTATGATCTTCTCTCTTTGTCCTCGTGACATCTCTCTACCTTCCACTCCACTCTTCTCTCTTGCTTCTTCTCTATGATCTTCTCTCTTTGTCCTTGTGACATCTCTCTGCCTTCCACTCCACTCTTCTCCTTGCTTTCTCTATGATCTTCTCTCTTTGTCCTTGTGACATCTCTCTACCTTCCACTCCCCTCTTCTCTCTTGCCTTCTCTATGATCTTCTCTCTTTGTCCTTGTGACATCTCTCTACCTTCCACTCCCCTCTTCTCTCTTGCCTTCTCTATGATCTTCTCTCTTTGTCCTTGTGACATCTCTCTACCTTCCAGTCCACTCTTCTCTCTTGCTTTCTTCTCTGTGATCTTCTCCCTTTGTCCTTGTGACATCTCTCTACCTTCCACTCCCCTCTTCTCTCTTGCCTTCTCTATGATCTTCTCTCTTTGTCCTTGTGACATCTCTCTACCTTCCACTCCCCTCTTCTCTCTTGCCTTCTCTATGATCTTCCCTCTTTGTCCTTGTGACATCTCTCTACCTTCCACTCCCCTCTTCTCTCTTGCCTTCTTCTCTATGATCTTCTCTCTTTGTCCTTGTGACATATCTCTACCTTCCACTCCCCTCTTCTCTTTTGCTTTCTTCTCTATGATCTTCTCTCTTTGTCCTTGTGACATCGCTCTACCTTCTACTCCACTCTTCTCCCTTGCCCTCTCTATGATCTTCTCTCTTTGTCCTTGTGACATCTCTCTACCTTCCACTCCCCTCTTCTCTCTTGCTTTCTTCTCTATGGTCTTCTCTCTTTGTCCTTGTGACATCTCTCTACCTTCCACTCCCCTCTTCTCTCTTGCTTTCTTCTCTATGGTCTTCTCTCTTTGTCCTTGTGACATCTCTCTACCTTCCACTCCCCTCTTCTCTCTTGCTTTCTTCTCTATGATCTTCGCTCTTTGTCCTTGTGATATCTCTCTACCTTCCATTCCCCTCTTCTCTTTTGCTTTCTTCTCTATGTTCTTCTCTCTTTGTCCTTGTGACATCTCTCTACCTTCCACTCCCCTCTTCTCTCTTGCCTTCTCAATGATCTTCTCTCTTTGTCCTTGTGACATCTCTCTACCTTCCACTCCCCTCTTCTCTCTTGCCTTCTCAATGATCTTCTCTCTTTGTCCTTGTGACATCTCTCTACCTTCCACTCCCCTCTTCTATCTTGCCTTCTCTATGATCTTCTCTCTTTGTCCTTGTGACATCTCTCTACCTTCCAGTCCACTCTTCTCTCTTGCTTTCTTGTCTATGATCTTCTCTCTTTGTCCTCGTGACATCTCTCTACCTTCCACTCCACTCTTCTCTCTTGCTTTCTTCTCTATGATCTTCTCTCTGTCCTCGTGACATCTCTCTACCTTCCACTCAACTCTTCTCTCTTGCTTTCTTCTCTATGATCTTCTCTCTTTGTACTTGTGACATCTCTCTACCTTCCACTCCAATCTTCTCTCTTGCCTTCTCTATGATCTTCGCTCTTTGTCCTTGTGATATCTCTCTATGTTCCACTCCCCTCTTCTCTTTTGCTTTCTTCTCTATGATCTTCTCTCTTTGTGCTTGTGACATCTCTCTACCTTCCACTCCCCTCTTCTCTCTTGCCTTCTCAATTATCTTCTCTCTTTGTCCTTGTGACATCTCTCTACCTTCCACTCCCCTCTTCTCTCTTGCCTTCTCAATGATCTTCTCTCTTTGTCCTTGTGACATCTCTCTACCTACCACTCCCCTCTTCTATCTTGCCTTCTCTATGATCTTCTCTCTTTGTCCTTGTGACATCTCTCTACATTCCAGTCCACTCTTCTCTCTTGCTTTCTTGTCTATGATCTTCTCTCTTTGTCCTCGTGACATCTCTCTACCTTCCACTCCACTCTTCTCTCTTGCTTTCTTCTCTATGATCTTCTCTCTTTGTCCTCGTGACATCTCTCTACCTTCCACTCCACTCTTCTCTCTTGCCTTCTCTATGATCTTCTCTCTTTGTCCTTGTGACATCTCTCTACCTTCCACTCCCCTCTTCTCTCTTGCCTTCTCTATGATCTTCTCTCTTTGTCCTTTGACATCTCTCTACCTTCCACTCCCCTCTTCTCTCTTGCTTTCTTCTCTATGATCTTCTCTCTTTGTCCTTGTGACATCTCTCTACCTTCCATTCCGCTCTTCTCTCTTGCCTTCTCTATGATCTTCTCTCTTTGTCCTTGTGACATCTCTCTACCTTCCACTCCACTCTTCTCTCTTGCTTTGTTCTCTATGGTCTTCTCTCTTTGTCCTTGTGACATCTCTCTACCTTCCAGTCCTCTCTTCTCTCTTGCTTTCTTCTCTATGATCTTCTCTCTTTGTCCTTGTGACATCTCTCTACCTTCCACTCCAATCTTCTCTCTTGCCTTCTCTATGATCTTCGCTCTTTGTCCTTGTGATATCTCTCTACCTTCCACTCCCCTCTTCTCTTTTGCTTTCTTCTCTATGATCTTCTCTCTTTGTCCTTGTGACATCTCTCTACCTTCCACTCCCCTCTTCTCTCTTCCCTTCTCAATGATCTTCTCTCTTTGTCCTTGTGACATCTCTCTACCTTCCACTCCCCTCTTCTCTCTTGCCTTCTCAATGATCTTCTCTCTTTGTCCTTGTGACATCTCTCTACCTTCCACTCCCCTCTTCTATCTTGCCTTCTCTATGATCTTCTCTCTTTGTCCTTGTGACATCTCTCTACCTTCCAGTCCACTCTTCTCTCTTGCTTTCTTGTCTATGATCTTCTCTCTTTGTCCTCGTGACATCTCTCTACCTTCCACTCAACTCTTCTCTCTTGCTTTCTTCTCTATGATCTTCTCTCTTTGTCCTCGTGACATCTCTCTACCTTCCACTCCACTCTTCTCTCTTGCTTTCTTCTCTATGATCTTCTCTCTTTGTCCTTGTGACATCTCTCTACCTTCCACTCCCCTCTTCTCTCTTGCCTTCTCTATGATATTCTCTTTGTCCTCGTGACATCTCTCTACCTTCCACTCCACTCTTCTCTCTTGCTTTCTTCTCTATGATCTTCTCTCTTTGTCCTCGTGACATCTCTCTACCTTCCACTCCACTCTTCTCTCTTGCCTTCTTCTCTATGATCTTCTCTCTTTGTCCTTGTGACATCTTTCTACCTTCCACTCCCCTCTTCTCGCTTGCCTTCTCTATGATCTTCTCTCTTTGTCCTTGTGACATCTCTCTACCTTCCACTCCCCTCTTCTCTCTTGCCTTCTCTATGATCTTCTCTCTTTGTCCTTGTGACATCTCTCTACCTTCCACTCCCCTCTTCTCTCTTGCCTTCTCTATGATCTTCTCTCTTTGTCCTTGTGACATCTCTCTACCTTCCACTCCCCTCTTCTCTCTTGCTTTCTTCTCTATGATCTTCTCTCTTTGTCCTTGTGACATCTCTCTACCTTCCACTCCCCTCTTCCTCTTGCTTTCTTCTCTATGATCTTCTCTCTTTGTCCTTGTGACATCTCTCTACCTTCCACTCCACTCTTCTTTCTTGCTTTCTTCTCTATGATCTTCTCTCTTTGTCCTTGTGACATCTCTCTACCTTCCACTCCAATCTTCTCTCTTGCCTTCTCTATGATCTTCTCTCTTTGTTTTTGTGACATCTCTCTACCTTCCACTCCCCTCTTCTCTCTTGCCTTCTCTATGATCTTCTCTCTTTGTCCTTGTGACATCTCTCTACCTTCCACTCCCCTCTTCTCTCTTGCCTTCTCTATGATCTTCTCTCTTTGCCTTGTGACATCTCTCTAGCTTCCACTCCACACTTCTCTCTTGCTTTCTTCTCTATGATCTTCTCTCTTTGTCCTTCTGACACCTCTCTACCTTCTACTCCCCTCTTCTCTCTTGCTTTCTTCTCTATGATCTTCTCTCTTTGTCCTTGTGACATCTCTGTACCTTCCACTCCACTCTTCTCTCTTGCTTTCTTCTCTATGGTCTTCTCTCTGTCCTTGTGACATCTCTCTACCTTCCACTCCCCTCTTCTCTCTTGCTTTCTTCTCTATGATCTTCGCTCTTTGTCCTTGTGATATCTCTCTACCTTCCACTCCCCTCTTCTCTTTTGCTTTCTTCTCTATGATCTTCTCTCTTTGTCCTTGTGACATCTTTCTACCTTCCACTCCGCTTTTCTCTCTTGCCTTCTCAATGATCTTCTCTCTTTGTCCTTGTGACATCTCTCTACCTTCCACTCCCCTCTTCTCTCTTGCCTTCTCAATAATCTTTTCTCTTTGTCCTTGTGACATCTCTCTACCTTCCACTCCCCTCTTCTATCTTGCCTTCTCTATGATCTTCTCTCTTTGTCCTTTTGATATCTCTCTACCTTCCATTCCACTATTCTCTCTTGCTTTCTTCTCTATGATCTTCTCTCTTTGTCCTCGTGACATCTCTCTACCTTCCACTCCACTCTTCTCTCTTGTTTTCTTCTCTATGATCTTCTCTCTTTGTCCTTGTGACATCTCTCTACCTTCAACTCCCCTCTTCTCTCTTGCTTTCTTCTCTATGATCTTCTCTCTTGGTCCTCGTGACATCTCTCTACCTTCCACTCCACTCTTCTCTCTTGCTTTCTTCTCTATGATCTTCTCTCTTTGTCCTTGTGACATCTCTCTACCTTGCACTCCCCTCTTCTCTCTTGCCTTCTCTATGATCTTCTCTTTGTCCTCGTGACATCTCTCTACCTTCCACTCCACTCTTTTCTCTTGCTTTCTTCTCTATGATCTTCTCTCTTTGTCCTTGTGACATCTCCCTACCTTCCACTCCACTCTTCTCTCTTGCCTTCTTCTCTATGATCTTCTCTCTTTGTCCTTGTGACATCTCTCTACCTTCCACTCCCCTCTTCTCTCTTGCCTTCTCTATGATCTTCTCTCTTTGTCCTTGTGACATCTCTCTACCTTCCACTCCCCTCTTCTCTCTTGCCTTCTCTATGATCTTCTCTCTTTGTCCTTGTGACATCTCTTTACCTTCCACTCCCCTCTTCTCTCTTGCCTTCTCTATGATCTTCTCTCTTTGTCCTTGTGACATCTCTCTACCTTCCACTCCCCTCTTCTCTCTTGCTTTCTTCTCTATGATCTTCTCTCTTTGTCCTTGTGACATCTCTCTACCTTCCACTCCCCTCTTCTCTCTTGCTTTCTTCTCTATGATCTTCTCTCTTTGTCCTTGTGACATCTCTCTACCTTCCACTCCACTCTTCTCTCTTGCTTTCTTCTCTATGATCTTCTCTCTTTGTCCTTGTGACATCTCTCTACCTTCCACTCCCCTCTTCTCTCTTGCCTTCTCTTTGATCTTCTCTCTTTGTCCTTGTGACATCTCTCTACCTTCCACTCCCCTCTTCTCTCTTGCTTTCTTCTCTATGATCTTCTCTCTTTGTCCTTGTGACATCTCTCTACCTTCCACTCCACTCTTCTCTCTTGCTTTCTTCTCTATGATCTTCTCTCTTTGTCCTTTGACATCTCTCTACCTTCCACTCCCCTCTTCTCTCTTGCCTTCTCTATGATCTTCTCTCTTTGTCCTTGTGACATCTCTCTACCTTCCACTCCACTCTTCTCTCTTGCCCTCTCTATGATCTTCTCTCTTTGTCCTTGTGACATCTCTCTACCTTCCACTTCCCGCTTCTCTCTTGCCTTCTTCTCTATGATCTTCTCTCTTTGTCCTTGTGACATCTCTCTACCTTCCACTCCCCTCTTCTCTCTTGCCTTCTCTATGATCTTCTCTCTTTGTCCTTGTGACATCTCTCTTCCTTCCACTCCCCTCTTCTCTCTTGCCTTCTCTATGATCTTCTCTCTTTGTCCTTGTGACATCTCTCTACCTTCCACTTCCCTCTTTTCTCTTGCCTTCTCTATGATCTTCTCTCTTTGTCCTCGTGACATCTCTCTACCTTCCACTCCACTCTTCTCTCTTGCTTTCTTCTCTATGGTCTTCTCTCTTTGTCCTTGTGACATCTCTCTACCTTCCACTCCCCTCTTCTCTCTTGCTTTCTTCTCTATGATCTTCTCTCTTTGTCCTTGTGACATCTCTCTACCTTCCACTCCACTCTTCTCTCTTGCTTTCTTCTCTATGGTCTTCTCTCTTTGTCCTTGTGACATCTCTCTACCTTCCACTCCCCTCTTCTCTCTTGCTTTCTTCTCTATGATCTTCTCTCTTTGTACTTGTGACATCTCTCTACCTTCCACTCCAATCTTCTCTCTTGCCTTCTCTATGATCTTCGCTCTTTGTCCTTGTGATATCTCTCTATGTTCCACTCCCCTCTTCTCTTTTGCTTTCTTCTCTATGATCTTCTCTCTTTGTGCTTGTGACATCTCTCTACCTTCCACTCCCCTCTTCTCTCTTGCCTTCTCAATTATCTTCTCTCTTTGTCCTTGTGACATCTCTCTACCTTCCACTCCCCTCTTCTCTCTTGCCTTCTCAATGATCTTCTCTCTTTGTACTTGTGACATCTCTCTACCTACCACTCCCCTCTTCTATCTTGCCTTCTCTATGATCTTCTCTCTTTGTCCTTGTGACATCTCTCTACATTCCAGTCCACTCTTCTCTCTTGCTTTCTTGTCTATGATCTTCTCTCTTTGTCCTCGTGACATCTCTCTACCTTCCACTCCACTCTTCTCTCTTGCTTTCTTCTCTATGATCTTCTCTCTTTGTCCTCGTGACATCTCTCTACCTTCCACTCCACTCTTCTCTCTTGCCTTCTCTATGATCTTCTCTCTTTGTCCTTGTGACATCTCTCTACCTTCAACTCCCCTCTTCTCTCTTGCTTTCTTCTCTATGATCTTCTCTCTTGGTCCTCGTGACATCTCTCTACCTTCCACTCCACTCTTCTCTCTTGCTTTCTTCTCTATGATCTTCTCTCTTTGTCCTTGTGACATCTCTCTACCTTGCACTCCCCTCTTCTCTCTTGCCTTCTCTATGATCTTCTCTTTGTCCTCGTGACATCTCTCTACCTTCCACTCCACTCTTTTCTCTTGCTTTCTTCTCTATGATCTTCTCTCTTTGTCCTTGTGACATCTCCCTACCTTCCACTCCACTCTTCTCTCTTGCCTTCTTCTCTATGATCTTCTCTCTTTGTCCTTGTGACATCTCTCTACCTTCCACTCCCCTCTTCTCTCTTGCCTTCTCTATGATCTTCTCTCTTTGTCCTTGTGACATCTCTCTACCTTCCACTCCCCTCTTCTCTCTTGCCTTCTCTATGATCTTCTCTCTTTGTCCTTGTGACATCTCTTTACCTTCCACTCCCCTCTTCTCTCTTGCCTTCTCTATGATCTTCTCTCTTTGTCCTTGTGACATCTCTCTACCTTCCACTCCCCTCTTCTCTCTTGCTTTCTTCTCTATGATCTTCTCTCTTTGTCCTTGTGACATCTCTCTACCTTCCACTCCCCTCTTCTCTCTTGCTTTCTTCTCTATGATCTTCTCTCTTTGTCCTTGTGACATCTCTCTACCTTCCACTCCACTCTTCTCTCTTGCTTTCTTCTCTATGATCTTCTCTCTTTGTCCTTGTGACATCTCTCTACCTTCCACTCCCCTCTTCTCTCTTGCCTTCTCTTTGATCTTCTCTCTTTGTCCTTGTGACATCTCTCTACCTTCCACTCCCCTCTTCTCTCTTGCTTTCTTCTCTATGATCTTCTCTCTTTGTCCTTGTGACATCTCTCTACCTTCCACTCCACTCTTCTCTCTTGCTTTCTTCTCTATGATCTTCTCTCTTTGTCCTTTGACATCTCTCTACCTTCCACTCCCCTCTTCTCTCTTGCCTTCTCTATGATCTTCTCTCTTTGTCCTTGTGACATCTCTCTACCTTCCACTCCACTCTTCTCTCTTGCCCTCTCTATGATCTTCTCTCTTTGTCCTTGTGACATCTCTCTACCTTCCACTTCCCGCTTCTCTCTTGCCTTCTTCTCTATGATCTTCTCTCTTTGTCCTTGTGACATCTCTCTACCTTCCACTCCCCTCTTCTCTCTTGCCTTCTCTATGATCTTCTCTCTTTGTCCTTGTGACATCTCTCTTCCTTCCACTCCCCTCTTCTCTCTTGCCTTCTCTATGATCTTCTCTCTTTGTCCTTGTGACATCTCTCTACCTTCCACTTCCCTCTTTTCTCTTGCCTTCTCTATGATCTTCTCTCTTTGTCCTCGTGACATCTCTCTACCTTCCACTCCACTCTTCTCTCTTGCTTTCTTCTCTATGGTCTTCTCTCTTTGTCCTTGTGACATCTCTCTACCTTCCACTCCCCTCTTCTCTCTTGCTTTCTTCTCTATGATCTTCTCTCTTTGTCCTTGTGACATCTCTCTACCTTCCACTCCCCTCTTCTCTCTTGCTTTCTTCTCTATGATCTTCTCTCTTTGTACTTGTGACATCTCTCTACCTTCCACTCCAATCTTCTCTCTTGCCTTCTCTATGATCTTCGCTCTTTGTCCTTGTGATATCTCTCTATGTTCCACTCCCCTCTTCTCTTTTGCTTTCTTCTCTATGATCTTCTCTCTTTGTGCTTGTGACATCTCTCTACCTTCCACTCCCCTCTTCTCTCTTGCCTTCTCAATTATCTTCTCTCTTTGTCCTTGTGACATCTCTCTACCTTCCACTCCCCTCTTCTCTCTTGCCTTCTCAATGATCTTCTCTCTTTGTCCTTGTGACATCTCTCTACCTACCACTCCCCTCTTCTATCTTGCCTTCTCTATGATCTTCTCTCTTTGTCCTTGTGACATCTCTCTACATTCCAGTCCACTCTTCTCTCTTGCTTTCTTGTCTATGATCTTCTCTCTTTGTCCTCGTGACATCTCTCTACCTTCCACTCCACTCTTCTCTCTTGCTTTCTTCTCTATGATCTTCTCTCTTTGTCCTCGTGACATCTCTCTACCTTCCACTCCACTCTTCTCTCTTGCCTTCTCTATGATCTTCTCTCTTTGTCCTTGTGACATCTCTCTACCTTCCACTCCCCTCTTCTCTCTTGCCTTCTCTATGATCTTCTCTCTTTGTCCTTTGACATCTCTCTACCTTCCACTCCCCTCTTCTCTCTTGCTTTCTTCTCTATGATCTTCTCTCTTTGTCCTTGTGACATCTCTCTACCTTCCATTCCGCTCTTCTCTCTTGCCTTCTCTATGATCTTCTCTCTTTGTCCTTGTGACATCTCTCTACCTTCCACTCCACTCTTCTCTCTTGCTTTGTTCTCTATGGTCTTCTCTCTTTGTCCTTGTGACATCTCTCTACCTTCCAGTCCTCTCTTCTCTCTTGCTTTCTTCTCTATGATCTTCTCTCTTTGTCCTTGTGACATCTCTCTACCTTCCACTCCAATCTTCTCTCTTGCCTTCTCTATGATCTTCGCTCTTTGTCCTTGTGATATCTCTCTACCTTCCACTCCCCTCTTCTCTTTTGCTTTCTTCTCTATGATCTTCTCTCTTTGTCCTTGTGACATCTCTCTACCTTCTACTCCCCTCTTCTCTCTTCCCTTCTCAATGATCTTCTCTCTTTGTCCTTGTGACATCTCTCTACCTTCCACTCCCCTCTTCTCTCTTGCCTTCTCAATGATCTTCTCTCTTTGTCCTTGTGACATCTCTCTACCTTCCACTCCCCTCTTCTATCTTGCCTTCTCTATGATCTTCTCTCTTTGTCCTTGTGACATCTCTCTACCTTCCAGTCCACTCTTCTCTCTTGCTTTCTTGTCTATGATCTTCTCTCTTTGTCCTCGTGACATCTCTCTACCTTCCACTCAACTCTTCTCTCTTGCTTTCTTCTCTATGATCTTCTCTCTTTGTCCTCGTGACATCTCTCTACCTTCCACTCCACTCTTCTCTCTTGCTTTCTTCTCTATGATCTTCTCTCTTTGTCCTTGTGACATCTCTCTACCTTCCACTCCCCTCTTCTCTCTTGCCTTCTCTATGATCTTCTCTTTGTCCTCGTGACATCTCTCTACCTTCCACTCCACTCTTCTCTCTTGCTTTCTTCTCTATGATCTTCTCTCTTCGTCCTCGTGACATCTCTCTACCTTCCACTCCACTCTTCTCTCTTGCCTTCTTCTCTATGATCTTCTCTCTTTGTCCTTGTGACATCTCTCTACCTTCCACTCCCCTCTTCTCGCTTGCCTTCTCTATGATCTTCTCTCTTTGTCCTTGTGACATCTCTCTACCTTCCACTCCCCTCTTCTCTCTTGCCTTCTCTATGATCTTCTCTCTTTGTCCTTGTGACATCTCTCTACCTTCCACTCCCCTCTTCTCTCTTGCCTTCTCTATGATCTTCTCTCTTTGTCCTTGTGACATCTCTCTACCTTCCACTCCCCTCTTCTCTCTTGCTTTCTTCTCTATGATCTTCTCTCTTTGTCCTTGTGACATCTCTCTACCTTCCACTCCCCTCTTCCTCTTGCTTTCTTCTCTATGATCTTCTCTCTTTGTCCTTGTGACATCTCTCTACCTTCCACTCCACTCTTCTTTCTTGCTTTCTTCTCTATGATCTTCTCTCTTTGTCCTTGTGACATCTCTCTACCTTCCACTCCAATCTTCTCTCTTGCCTTCTCTATGATCTTCTCTCTTTGTTTTTGTGACATCTCTCTACCTTCCACTCCCCTCTTCTCTCTTGCCTTCTCTATGATCTTCTCTCTTTGTCCTTGTGACATCTCTCTACCTTCCACTCCCCTCTTCTCTCTTGCCTTCTCTATGATCTTCTCTCTTTGCCTTGTGACATCTCTCTAGCTTCCACTCCACACTTCTCTCTTGCTTTCTTCTCTATGATCTTCTCTCTTTGTCCTTCTGACACCTCTCTACCTTCTACTCCCCTCTTCTCTCTTGCTTTCTTCTCTATGATCTTCTCTCTTTGTCCTTGTGACATCTCTCTACCTTCCACTCCACTCTTCTCTCTTGCTTTCTTCTCTATGGTCTTCTCTCTGTCCTTGTGACATCTCTCTACCTTCCACTCCCCTCTTCTCTCTTGCTTTCTTCTCTATGATCTTCGCTCTTTGTCCTTGTGATATCTCTCTACCTTCCACTCCCCTCTTCTCTTTTGCTTTCTTCTCTATGATCTTCTCTCTTTGTCCTTGTGACATCTTTCTACCTTCCACTCCGCTTTTCTCTCTTGCCTTCTCAATGATCTTCTCTCTTTGTCCTTGTGACATCTCTATACCTTCCACTCCCCTCTTCTCTCTTGCCTTCTCAATAATCTTTTCTCTTTGTCCTTGTGACATCTCTCTACCTTCCACTCCCCTCTTCTATCTTGCCTTCTCTATGATCTTCTCTCTTTGTCCTTTTGATATCTCTCTACCTTCCATTCCACTATTCTCTCTTGCTTTCTTCTCTATGATCTTCTCTCTTTGTCCTCGTGACATCTCTCTACCTTCCACTCCACTCTTCTCTCTTGTTTTCTTCTCTATGATCTTCTCTCTTTGTCCTTGTGACATCTCTCTACCTTCAACTCCCCTCTTCTCTCTTGCTTTCTTCTCTATGATCTTCTCTCTTGGTCCTCGTGACATCTCTCTACCTTCCACTCCACTCTTCTCTCTTGCTTTCTTCTCTATGATCTTCTCTCTTTGTCCTTGTGACATCTCTCTACCTTGCACTCCCCTCTTCTCTCTTGCCTTCTCTATGATCTTCTCTTTGTCCTCGTGACATCTCTCTACCTTCCACTCCACTCTTTTCTCTTGCTTTCTTCTCTATGATCTTCTCTCTTTGTCCTTGTGACATCTCCCTACCTTCCACTCCACTCTTCTCTCTTGCCTTCTTCTCTATGATCTTCTCTCTTTGTCCTTGTGACATCTCTCTACCTTCCACTCCCCTCTTCTCTCTTGCCTTCTCTATGATCTTCTCTCTTTGTCCTTGTGACATCTCTCTACCTTCCACTCCCCTCTTCTCTCTTGCCTTCTCTATGATCTTCTCTCTTTGTCCTTGTGACATCTCTTTACCTTCCACTCCCCTCTTCTCTCTTGCCTTCTCTATGATCTTCTCTCTTTGTCCTTGTGACATCTCTCTACCTTCCACTCCCCTCTTCTCTCTTGCTTTCTTCTCTATGATCTTCTCTCTTTGTCCTTGTGACATCTCTCTACTTTCCACTCCCCTCTTCTCTCTTGCTTTCTTCTCTATGATCTTCTCTCTTTGTCCTTGTGACATCTCTCTACCTTCCACTCCACTCTTCTCTCTTGCTTTCTTCTCTATGATCTTCTCTCTTTGTCCTTGTGACATCTCTCTACCTTCCACTCCCCTCTTCTCTCTTGCCTTCTCTTTGATCTTCTCTCTTTGTCCTTGTGACATCTCTCTACCTTCCACTCCCCTCTTCTCTCTTGCTTTCTTCTCTATGATCTTCTCTCTTTGTCCTTGTGACATCTCTCTACCTTCCACTCCACTCTTCTCTCTTGCTTTCTTCTCTATGATCTTCTCTCTTTGTCCTTTGACATCTCTCTACCTTCCACTCCCCTCTTCTCTCTTGCCTTCTCTATGATCTTCTCTCTTTGTCCTTGTGACATCTCTCTACCTTCCACTCCACTCTTCTCTCTTGCCCTCTCTATGATCTTCTCTCTTTGTCCTTGTGACATCTCTCTACCTTCCACTTCCCGCTTCTCTCTTGCCTTCTTCTCTATGATCTTCTCTCTTTGTCCTTGTGACATCTCTCTACCTTCCACTCCCCTCTTCTCTCTTGCCTTCTCTATGATCTTCTCTCTTTGTCCTTGTGACATCTCTCTTCCTTCCACTCCCCTCTTCTCTCTTGCCTTCTCTATGATCTTCTCTCTTTGTCCTTGTGACATCTCTCTACCTTCCACTTCCCTCTTTTCTCTTGCCTTCTCTATGATCTTCTCTCTTTGTCCTCGTGACATCTCTCTACCTTCCACTCCACTCTTCTCTCTTGCTTTCTTCTCTATGGTCTTCTCTCTTTGTCCTTGTGACATCTCTCTACCTTCCACTCCCCTCTTCTCTCTTGCTTTCTTCTCTATGATCTTCTCTCTTTGTCCTTGTGACATCTCTCTACCTTCCACTCCCCTCTTCTCTCTTGCCTTCTCTATGATCATCTCTCTTTGTCCTCGTGACATCACTCTACCTTCCACTCCACTCTTCTCTCTTGCTTTCTTCTCTATGATCTTCTCTCTTTGTCCTTGTGACATCTCTCTACCTTCCACTCCCTTCTTCTCTCTTGCCTTCTCTATGATCTTCTCTCTTTGTCCTTGTGACATCTCTCTACCTTCCACTCCACTCTTCTCTCTTCCCTTCTCTTTGATCTTCTCTCTTTGTCCTTGTGACATCTCTCTACCTTCCACTCCCCGCTTCTCTCTTGCCTTCTTCTCTATGATCTTCTCTCTTTGTCCTTGTGGCATCTCTCTACCTTCCACTCCCCTCTTCTCTCTTGCCTTCTCTATGATCTTCTCTCTTTGTCCTTGTGACATCTCTCTACCTTCCACTCCCCTCTTCTCTCTTGCCTTCTCTATGATCTTCTCTCTTTGTCCTTGTGACATCTCTCTACCTTCCACTCCCCTCTTCTCTCTTGCCTTCTCTATGATCTTCTCTCTTTGTCCTCGTGACATCTCTCTACCTTCCACTCCACTCTTCTCTCTTGCTTTCTTCTCTATGGTCTTCTCTCTTTGTCCTTGTGACATCTCTCTACCTTCCACTCCCCTCTTCTATCTTGCTTTCTTCTCTATGATCTTCTCTCTTTGTCCTTGTGACATCTCTCTACCTTCCACTCCACTCTTCTCTGTTGCCTTCTCTATGATCTTTTCTCTTTGTCCTTGTGACATCTCTCTACCTTCCACTCCCCTCTTCTCTCTTGCTTTCTTCTCTATGATCTTCTCTCTTTGTCCTTGTGACATCTCTCTACCTTCCACTCCCCTCTTCTCGCTTGCCTTCTCTATGATCATCTCTCTTTGTCCTTGTGACATCTCTGTACCTTCCACTCCACTCTTCTCTCTTGCCTTCTCTATGATCTTCTCTCTTTGTCCTTGTGACATCTCTCTACCTTCCATTCCACTCTTCTCTCTTGCTTTCTTCTCTATGATCTTCTCTCTTTGTCCTTGTGACATCTCTCTACCTTCCACTCCACTCTTCTCTCTTGCCTTCTCTATGATCTTCTCTCTTTGTCCTTGTGACATCTCTCTACCTTCCACTCCCCTCTTCTCTCTTGCTTTCTTCTCTATGATCTTCTCTCTTTGTCCTTGTGACATCTCTCTACCTTCCACTCCCCTCTTCTCTCTTGCCTTCTCTATGATCTTCTCTCTTTGTCCTCGTGACATCTCTCTACCTTCCACTCCACTCCTCTCTCTTGCTTTCTTCTCTATGATCTTCTCTCTCTTTGTCCTTGTGACATCTCTCTACCTTCCACTCCACTCTTCTCCTTGCTTTCTCTATGATCTTCTCTCTTTGTCCTTTCCACGTCCCTCCAACTTCCACTCCCCTCTTCTTACTTGCTTTGTTCTCTATGATCTTCTCTTTTTATCCTGTTCGTGTCCCTCCACTTTCCAATATCTTCTTCTCTCCTGCTTTATTATCTATGATCTGCTCTCTTTATCTGTTCCAAGTTCCCACAAAGATGGAAGATTATAGAGAAGAAAGCAAGAGAGAAGAGGGGAGTGGAAAGTCAGAGGACATAGAGAGTATAAAGCGTGGGGATCATAGAGAAGAGAGCAATCCAGAGAGTGTAAGGTGGAGGGATGAGGAAAGGATAGAGAAGACCGTAGAGAAGAAAACCAGAGAGAAGAGCGGAGTAGAAAGTGGAGGGACATGGAAAGGATAAAGAGAGAAGATCATAGAGAAGAAAGGAAGAGAGAAGAGGAGAGTGGAAACTCAAGGGACCTGTAAAGAAAAAGAGAGAAGTTCATAGAGAAGAAAGCAAGAAAATGAAGGGAGTGGAAGGTGGAGGGTCATGGAAAGGTGAAAGAGAGAAGTTCATAAAGAAGAAAGCAAGAGCAAAGAGGGGAGTGGAAATTGGAGGGTCGTGGAAAGCACAAAGGGATAAGATCATAGAGAAGAAAGCACAAGAGAAAAAGGGAGTGGAAGTTGGAGGAACATGGAAAGGACAAAGAGAGAAGTCATAGAAAAGAAAGCAAGAGAGAAGAGGGGAGTGGAAAGTGGAGGGACGTGAAAAAGATAAAGAGAGAAAGTCAAAGAGAAGAAAGCAAGAGAGAGGAGAGTAGAAGGTGGAGAAAAGTGGAAAGGACAAAAGGAGAAGATCATGGAGAAGGCAAGAGAGAAGAGGGGAGTGGAAGGTAGAGAGATGTCACAAGGACAAAGAGAGAAGATCATAGAGAAGGCAAGAGAGAAGAGGGGAGTGGAAGGTGGAGGTGGGTCACAAGGACAAAGAGAGAAAATCATGGAAAAGGCAGGTGAGAAGAGGAGAGAGGAAGGTGGAGGAACTTGGAAAGGATAAAGAGAGAAGACCATCGAGAAAAAAGCAAGAGAGGAGGGAAGTGGAAAGTGGAGGGACCTGGAAAGAATTAAGAGAGAACCCCATAGAGAAGAGAATAAGAGAGAAGAGGGGAGAGGACAGTGGAGGGACCTGGAAAGAATTAAGAGAGAAGATCACTGAGAAGAAAGCAAGAGAGCAGGAAAGTAGAAAGTGGAGGGACATGCAAAGGACAAAGAGAGAAGATCATAGAGAAGAAAGCAAGAGAGAAGAGGGGAGTGGAAAGTGGAGGGAGGTCGAAAGGAAAAAGATGAGGGAAGAGAAAAAAAGAAGGAAGGGTGGGAGCAGGGAAGAGGGGGTTAGAGGAACGTGAAGGGGAGAGGAGGGAAGTAAAGGGATGAGGAAAAGGGAGGACTGAGGGAAAGGGAGGGAAGAGGAAGGAAAGAGGGAGAGGGAACATGAAGGAGAAGAGAAGAGGTACGGAGAGGGAGCAGGAGTGAGTTGGGAAGTGATAGAAAGAAGGAAAGGGAGAAAGGAATGGAGAAGATGAGGGAAGAGGACAGGTGTAGGGAGAGGAGGGAACAGGAAAGAGAATATAAGAAGGAAGAGGGGGAAGAGAAGTAAAATTGAAAGATGAGGGAAGAGGAGCAGATGTCAGGAGGGAAGAGGGAAAAGGAGGGAAGAAGAAAGAGGAACAGGGAGGGAGAAGAGAGTAGAGGATGGAAGTAGGAAGTGGAGAATAGTGTGAAGGGAAAGGAGGAGGTGAGAGAATGGAAGAGGGAAGATGAGGGATGAGGAAAGAAGGGAAGTGGAAAATGAAGAAGAGGGATGGGGAGAGAACAGGAAAGAACAGTGAAGATTGAAGGGAAAGGAGAAGGAAAGTGTAGGGAAGAGTGAAGAAGAGGGAAAGGAAGGGAGGAGAGAATAGCTGCCTTGACACCTGCTCGGGCTTCTACTGTTCTACACAGCAGCAGTCAGCATCACGTCTTTATCATCATGGTCAGCAGGTTTAGTGAGACAATTGGGAATTTTTAAAGTGAGGAATTAGATAAAAGAGAGAGTTGTTTTCCAATTTTAAAAAATGGAAAACACTATTATGATGGAGAGATAGGTCTCTGTATGATTACATGATGCACAGTTTGAAAATGGAACAATTATATGAGAGGATAGTTAATTGAGATGGGATTTGCATAATGTGAATTATAAATGTTTGATCATTATTGTTTTATCATTTAAAAAGTTGGTTAATATGAGTGCCAAGATAAAAGCTTTAGAAAAACTTATTAAAATAGATCATAGAGATATTCAGACTCAGACAGAGGAATTTAAGGAGAACCAAACTCAACATTGTATTATGAGCTTAGAAAGGAACAGCCTAAGGTTTTCAAACAGCCAACCTTAATTTATACAGTAACCTTACAGGAACTGCTAAATGATAGAAATCCCCAAGGCTGTGTAAGAGCTGAATGGACCCCTGTGCAAATGCTAGATTTAAGGAGATTCAAGGAAGTGATAGTCTCATATGGCATGCACTCACCTTTTGTGAAGTGATGTTAAACTCATGGTCAACTTGTAATACAACTATTCCTCAATAGTGGAGGACCTGGTGGAAAGATGAGGCTAAGACCAATGAACAATGAAGTAGGGCTAAAGGTATGGAAATCTCCCAAGACCAACTTCTTAGAGAGGTAGATTATGCTAATGTACAAAGACAATCTCTATATGATGACCACACCCTGGCTTTATGGCACATGGCAGCCTTGAATGCTTGGGACAGAATTGAAGAAGTAGGAAAACTGAATCATTTACTGAAGTTATACAGGGCCCAAAAGAAACCTTCACTGATTTCTTACAAAGATTGACTTCAGCAGTAAATAGACTGGTACCAAATTCAGAAGCTAGACAAATAATAATTGAATCTCTGACTTTTGAAAATGCTGATGCACAATACAAAAGGGTAATAAGATCATTAAAAGCAAGATCAACACCCTTAGAAGAATGGATCTGAGATACAATATTGAATCTCATAACCATGATGATGCTTGGATAGAAAAGGTGATTTCCAGAGGTTTGAAGAGAATTGAAATGTTAGGTGTTTCAATTACAGTAAACAAGGTCACCTAAAAAAGGATTGTAAACAAGCATTCTTAGAAACAATATTTTTGTGAGAATAATCCCGACACAATTCTCCTCCCTTCTGGAGTATGCAGAAGGTGTGCCAAAGGCAGACATTGGACTAATGAATGTAGATCAATAAGGGACAGTCAAGGTAACCATTTGTCATTGGGAAATGCCTTGAGAGGCATCTCACAGGTCCCCATATCTAATTTGGCTCAGTCATTTCCTGTCATCATGGAGGAAACTCCTTCTTAGGGCAATTAACGAACCTAATGCCTATTGTAAAAAGCCATACTGCTCTGGATGATAGAACAGCTTTAGAAAATGAAACAAAAATTTCAGGAGAAATCATAAATCAAAATTGATAGATTTGATTAGATTTGAACAAGAGAGACCACTTGATTAGAAGAGGTGATAGTTCATCAACCAGTGTGATCATTCAATCTAAACTAACTTATAAGACTAACAAATGCTTTTCATTTGATCAGATATAACTTGCCAAAAGGGAACCTCTCCAAAATTAGGGTTGGGGAAGGGTTTTGTTCTTGTATTTTCAGGAGAATGAAGGCATCCAGCTAAGGATTCTGAAGACCAATGGACAAATGATACATCTGAAGGAAAAGGACAAATCATACAGAAAAAAAAATGTCTCAAGAAAAAGAGTAAATTGGCCTACTGATAGATCACATTTTCAACAGGATAAAATTTCATAAATCTTCCTAAATGTTTATTTCTGCTGTTCTCTAAAGACATATAAAGCAAATGGTCTTTTTGTAGTACCAGTTCAATTGAATATTAAAGCTGGCTTTGGAGTTGGAGTGTGGCTCTCTCTTTCTCTAAACCAATGCATATTTGTTAAAGTAAAATCCAAAATCTATATCTTATGTCAGAAGAGCCACCTAAAACAGTTCAGAAGAAAAACCAAATTTAGAGAGTATTCTGTTGCTACCAATCTGATTCTTTGGTTTTAATTTGACTCTTTAACACTTTTCTTAAGGTACAAATATTATCTCACAATATATTGTGTATGTATAACTATTACATGATATTAATGGCCTTATAGAGTACTCACTAATTCTAGAAAAATGCTTCATCTAGCTTTCTGTACATGATTTCAGGCTTGATTCTCTAACAGGTAACTATGAATTAAGCTTTTGCTCTGGATGTACATAACAAATATTGATCCTTTAACCTCTTTGAGAGCTGCTGCATATGACATTTAAAATGTTTAACTTTTCTGCAAGGAACCATGACCATACCTAACAATGACATTTGAAGTATCCAAAAGGATGATGGGGCCCCACAACAATGATTCCACATGGATCATGATAACATCACTAAACTGACAAAAACCACCTAAAGATCTGCTTTGGACTACAGACTGCTTAGGACAATGTCAAGGTGGCTAGCTGAGATGATCCAGCCTCAGACTACTCTGGCCAGGACTTGAGACAAGCTCTGCACTTTCCTATTACATAGAGAATGGACAATAAATGATACAACTACCTCTCCCAGGACTTGACAATTAACCTAAAGTTTTCTTTTCAGGATTCCTTAAATATACCATCACCGCCAGACAGCAGGAAGTAAATTTAAGAACATGACACATGCATTCCCAAGAGATGGGTTGGGTGGTTTTTGGTTGTTCAATGGGTTATGGCTATTTGTCATTGTTTAGGGTGGTTTGTTACAAGTTGTTATTGGTAATCATCAGGGAAAATGCTGAACAAAGGTGTTTAGATTCATGGTTCTTGTTTTGAAAAGAAAAAAGGGGGACATAGAAATGATAGAATAGAGGCTGTGGGACTGGCGGGTGACAAAGATTTGTCCTGACTGTGGGCAAGGCAGAAAACTCTAGCAACAGTACATTATTGAATCTACTCTGAAAAGAAACAAGAGATATAGAAATAGGATAAATGCATAGATTATTGAATCTAATTTTAAAAAGCAACTATTTGTTTTAAATATTTTACATTGACATGGATCTTTGTATATTGATACACAGTTGAGATAATTTTTAGAACATACTGTACAAACATTTCTAATCTTGTTTAAGGTATTGTACCTGTATCACTCATTTAACAATGTAATGCAAATTGCTAGTCCTCGAAAGTTATTATTGCAAACTATTTAGGATAATAAAGAAATGCAGGTTAGTAGTCACCTATAACAGTTAAACTTTTAGTCATGTTAGATATGTTTTCAAGGTCAAACATATATATATTTAGATATACAGGAGGTCTTTAAACACTTCAAAGATCTACAGACTATGGCATTTAAGATGTTTTAATAACAGGTTTGTTGTTGTTGTTGCTGCTGTTGTTGTTGTTTTGTTTTGTTTTATGATGAGGCATGTCTGCTCCTGGCTGCACCAATCTACTTTGGAGAAGATGAATGGGCATCAACAAAACTCTACATGGAGCTTACTTTCTTTGTGGTGAATTATGCCACTGGGCAAGAAACTGCCGTTGCCTCAACTGCTGACATTATTCTATCCAAATTAGATAAGCAGGGCAGAAAAGAAAGTGACTGCCAAGCTTTGTCAAGACAAAGCAGGACAGTCCTTCAAATATCCTGCCTCACAGAAATGTCTGTCAGATATTCTAGACCTGCAGGCTAAAGATGGATGCCCCAACATTACAGAGGAAGCTTGAGTGATTGTCCAGGCAGCCAACTGTTTCTGTCATTTCTCACGTTTTTTGGAAGTCACTTGCTTGCACTTCCTGGTTACTCTACTCAGGTAATATTATTTCCTTCTCAGGTCTCTGATGGAGTTGAAGACTTATAGCTAGTTTTCCTTGTTACCAGATTCAGAAAAGAAATTCACTAATGAGATATAAAGTGTATAAACTTGAGAGACATTAAAAATAATTTTGGTAATGCAAGTTAGAATAGAAAGTAAATTGGGTAAAACCTTTTGGATTCACCAAGATAGGATAGATATGGAGTATTTTCTCTGAATTTGTCAAGAGTTAATGGACTAGATATTGTTGATGTCTTTATTGACTGTATATATTGTATATAGTGATTACACTTATTATATATACTTTTTCTTTTATTAGTTATAACCTTTTTTATTTTAGACAAAAAAGGGGAAATGTAGTGACATTTTGTTTGTGCTCTAACAAACAAAGCTTACCTGGATATCAGAGTGCGGAGCTAGCCACTAGAGGCCAGGAAGTGGTGGTACACACCTTTAATACCAGCACTTGGGAGGAGGAAACAGGAAATGATATGGCTGAGCAGAGAGAAGAAGTAATAAGGTGGGGTGGAGACAGGAGCTCAGCCCTTTCAGTCTGAGGATTCTTAGAGGTAAGTCTTTTTAGTGGCTGGCTGCTCTGCTTCTCTGATCTTTCAGCTTTCACCCTGATATCTGACTCTCAGTTTTTATTATTAAGACCCATTAAAATTCATGCTACAGCAGAGATATTGGAAGAGTGTGGACAATAATGAAAGAAGACTGAAGAAGGAAGAGGTAAGCGGGTACATGAGAGAAGAGGATAGAAGAGAGAGGAGGAGGGAGGAAGAAAGAGGAAGGAAGAGGAGGGAAGAAGAAAGAGAGAGTAAGAGAGAAGTGGATAGAGCAAGGAAGAGGACTTAATGCAAGAAATCCATGGAGACTGTTTAAAGGGCAATGAATTTATTATGGGCAAAAACTCATATACAGAACAGAATTGACACAGATTCTAGAACACTGTTCTGGCTGCTTGGATCAGTCCCACAGTCAAGTCCCATGAGGGAGTGAAGAGAGAGATGCATATGTGCATCTCAGGTCTTAAGGGTCCATGAGGCCACACCCCAGGAGCATGTACTTCAAGGTCATAGGCCAGTGGAGCAGTTACCTGCTGCATCTCTGGGAGTGATGCTCCAAGGTCATAGACAGAATATCTACCCAATACAAGAACTGATTAGGGAATAGGAGAGAGGGGAAAGTAGAGATGGAAAGAGGGGAAAGGAAGGAAGAGGGAAGAAAAAGGAAGGGGGAAGAGGAGGAAAGATGGATGAAAGGGAAGTGGAGTTATGAGAATAGATAGGGAAGGGAGGTTAAGAGGAAAGAGGAGAGAACAGGAGGGTAAAGGGAAGAGAAAGTAAAGAGGAAGGGGAGGAAGAAGAGAAAAGAGGAAGAAATAGAAGGAAAGAGGGAAGGTGAGATAAGAGGGAAGAAGATGTAAGTGGAAAATGAGGGAAGAGAAGGCAATGGGGAAGAGAAAGGAAGAAGGAAGAGAAGTGAGGAAATAATAGAGTAGAAGGAAGAGGAGGGGAAGTTATGAGAGAAGAGGGAAGAGGAGGGAGGGGTAAGAGGAGTGAAATGGTAAGGGGAGGTGGGAGGGATGAGGACAGAAGAGGGAAGAAGGAGAGATAAGATCAGGGATGATTGAAGAGGAGACAAGAGGGAAGAGCAGGGAAGAAGGAAGTGGGGGGGAAATGGGAAGAGGAGGGAGAAGAGAAGAAGAGGGAGGAGAAGGCAATTGGGAAATTGAATAGGAAAGTGGTGTGAGGAGGGAACAGGATTGAGGTAGGATAAGGAAGACTGAGAGACCGAGAGGGAAGGTGAATGAGTAGGGAAGAAGGAAGCTGAAGGAAGAGTGAAGGGGAGGGATGAGGGGAGAGGAAGGAAAGGGAATGAGAGGGAAGACAGAAGGAGATGAGGAAGAGGGAGGGAAGGTGGAAAGGATGTGAGAGCTGTGAGAAGGGAAGAGGAGAGAGGGAGGAAGGTGAGAAGAAGGAAGAGGAGGTAAATGGAAGAGGGAAGAGAGGGAGAGAGGAAAGAATGCAGGAACTGGAGGCAGTGGAAGAAGTAGGAAACAGTAGGGTCTAGGGAAGTGCAAAGAGGAGGGAAAAGGAGGAATAGGAGGGAAGAGGGAGGATGAAGGTAGGGGAAGGAGGGAAGAAGGAAGTGGGAAGAGGGAAGAAAGCATAAGTGGGAGGAGGAACGGAACGAGGAGGGAGCAAAAAAGTGAGAGAATAAAGAAGGGAAGGAAAGAGGAGAGAGGAGGGGAGAGGGAAGAAAAAGTATGAAGGAATGGGAGGAAGGGGGAAAGTCACAGAAGAGGGAAGAGGAAGGAGTAATGGGTTTTCTGTATCCCAATAATAGGTTTCTCTTCTGATGCAGTAAGCCAGATCAAGCTGAATTAAAAAGTAGAAGACCAGGTTTATTCTGGGCAAAGGAGCTCCCAGGTGAGTCCTCAATCTCCCAGAGACCAAGGTAGGGGAAGGGACAGGAGAAAACTACATGGCTGAACAAAAATGGGGCATTTTTGTACCCTGTAGTCAAGGGGCGATGGCATGTCTGCCACAAGCTGGGTTTTTGCCCAAGTATGATATGTTTTGGGTGGGGACTTGGGCAGATGTTGGCTTTCGGGGATGAGCTAGCACAACCACCATGAATGTGGAACTGGACTTTTTGATAATTTTTCTTTGTTGAAGAGTCTCTGAGGATGGAATTTGGAGAAGCAAGAAAGGAGCAGAAACAAGCTGGAAGTTCCAACAGAACAGGAAGTACAGAAAGGAAGATGAGGAAAGCGAATGTGATGGAGGAAAAGGAGTACAAGAGAAGAGAGAGGATGGAAGAGTAGGCAGTGGAAAAGGGCAGGAAGTGAGAGCAGAGAGGCAGGAACAGGAAGGAGCATAAAGAAAGGAGAAGGGATGAAAAGTAAAAACTGAAGTGGTAGGAGGGAAGAGGAGGGAGAAGGGAAGACAGCAAGTAGGGAATTGGAGAGAGTAGGGAAGAGGAAGGAAGAGGAAGGAGGAGGGAATAGGAGAGTGGAGGTAATCTGGAAGAGGAGGAAAGAGGAAACGGAAGTAGAGAAAGGAGAAATGAGGGAGGAAGACAGAAGAGGAGAAAAAAGAGAAGACAGAAGAGAAAGGAAGACAAAGCAGAAAGGAGATAGAGGGAAAGAAGACATGAAGTGGGGTAGGGAAAAAGAAAGAGGAGAAAACTAGAAAGTAAGAAGAGAGAGGTGAGAAAGGAAGCGAGGAGAGAGGAGAGGAGGTAATAGGTTAGAGGAGGTACAAGGAGGGGAGCAGGAAGAGGGGGAGATGGAAGAGAAGGAAGGAAGAAAGTAGGGAAGAAGAAGAAGTAGGAGAGAAGAAAGGGGAGGGGGTGTAGAAGAGGATGGAGATAAGAAGAAGGAGAATGTATGAGGTGAAAGGAGAGAAGATGAAGGAATAGGGAAAAGATGGAAGAGGAGAGAGAACAAAGAGGAGAGAGAGGGAAGATGAAGGGCATGGGGAGAGGAGGGAAGATGATGGGGTAAGGTGAAGAGAAGAAATAGGAGGAGAGAAGAGAAAGGAGGTGAGAGAAAGCAAGAAGACAGCAGTGTTAGGAGAAGAGAGGGGAAAGAGAGAAGAAGATGGAACAAAGAAGAGAAAAAACAGGAGGAGAAAGAAAAAAGAGGATAGAGATGAAAAGAGAGATGATGAGGGAGGAGAAGGAAGAGAGATGAAGGAAGAGGTAAGAGGAAGGAGGTGGAAATGTGAGGGAGGATGGAAGAGAAAATGGGAGAAAGGAGGGAAGAGGGAAGAGGAGGGATAGTGGAGAGGAGAGACTACAGAACATGTAAGATGCCTACAAGGGAAGATTATGGAAGAGGGGAGAGGAGGGATAAAAAACAAAGGGGAAGAAGAAGAAGAAGAAGAAGAAGAAGAAGAAGAAGAAGAAGAAGAAGAAGAAGAAGAAAAGAGGGAAGAGGACAAAGGAGGGAGGAGAGAGGAGGGAAGAAGATGGAAATGGATTGAGGAGGAGGGGATAGGGAAGAGTAGGAAAAGAAGAGGACCAGGGGAGAGGGAAGAGAAAGGAGGGAAGAGGATAGAAGAAAGAGGAGGAGAGAGGGAGGAAGAGAGAATCAGGGTAAAGAGGCAAAAGTGGGAAGAGGGGATAAGAGGAAGGACAAGCAGAAAAGAGAAGAGATGGTTAGAGAGACAAGGAGGGAAAAGGAGGAAGGAAGAGGGAAGTGGAATGTTGAGGGAGGAGGGAAGAGAAAGGAAGAGTCAAGAGGAGGAAAGAGGAAGGATGGTTGAAGTGGAGGAAAGACAATGATAAGTGAAAAGCATCTACAAGGGAAAGGGACAGAATTAGGAAAGGGAGGGATGGGGAAACAGGAAGAGGGAAGGGGGAGGGATAGTGAAGAGGAGAGAAAACTACAGAATAGGCAAGAGAGGCTACAAGGGATGATTCTGGAAGAGTAGAGAGGAGGGATAAAAAAGAGGGGTAGGAGAAGAAAAGAGGGAAGAGGACAAAGGAGGGAGGAGAGAGAAGGGAAAAGATGGAAAAGGATTGAGGAGGAGGGGATAGGGAACAGTAGGAAAAGAAGACCAGGAGAGGAGGAGAGAAAGGGGGAAGAGGATAGAAGAATGAAGAACTGGAAAGAGGAGATGGTGGAAGATGGAAGGAAAAGTAAGAAGGAAGAGGAAGAGGGAAAAAGAGTTAAGAGAGAAGATGAGATAAGTGGAGGAAGAGTGAGGAGAAAAGAGGAAAGAGGAGGAAGGAGGAGGGAAAAGGTGTAAAGTGATGAGGAAGGATGAGGGAATCAGAAAAGACAGAAGGGAGGGGAAGAAAAGTGAACTGGCATGCAAGGGAAGGAAGAGGAGAAGCATCAAGAAAAGGGAAGAGAAAAGAAGAGGAGGAGAGAAGAGGGGGAGGAAGGAAGAGGAGGGTGAAATGAAGAAGATGGAGTAGGGAAGGAGAGGGAAGAGAAAGAGGAAGAATGAGGATGGAGGGCATCAAAGGTAGCAAGAGCAGAGAGAAGTGAATGCTAGAGTTAAGAGGAAAATGGAAGGATGGAAGGGTAGGGAAGAAGTAGGAGGGAAGAGGGAATGTGAGTGGAGGAAGAAAGGTAGAAAGAAGAGGCAGAAAGGGGGAATGAGAGGGTGGAGGTGAGAAAAGGGAAGAGAGAAGGGAAGGGCAGGGGAGCAAAGAGAAGGAAGTTGGAAAGGGGAGGTAAGAGAGATGAGAAGAGAAAAGAGCAAAGAAGAGGGATAAAGGGGGAGTAGGAAAGAGGCAGAAAGAGGAAGGGGAAGGTATGTGGAGGGAAGAGGGAAGAGGATGGAGGAAAGGAAAGTTGATGGGAGAAGAGAAAAGAGGAGGAGGTAGGAAAGGGAGTCTCTTAGGGTTTCTATTACTGTAAAGAGAATCCTTGACCATTGCAACTCTTATAAAGAAAGCATTTAATGGAGGCTGGCTTTTACAGGTTCAGAGGTTTAGTCCATTATGGTGTCAGGAAACATGGCAACATGCAAGCAGACTTGGTTGCTGAAGAAGTTGCTGAGAGTTCTACATCTGGATTGGCATGCTGCATGAAGAGTGAGTCTGGGCCTGGCTTGCACATTTGAAACATCAACTCCACCTCCAGTGACACAAGTCTTCCAATGAGGTCACACCTACTCTAACAAGGCCTCGCCTCCTACTAGTGCCACTTCCTATTAACCTGTGGGGGCAATATTCTTTCAAACCACCACAGGGAGATAGGAAGAAAGGGAATGGAAAAAATTAAGGGGAGGGATAAGGGAGGAGGGAACAGGAGAGAGGAGGAGAGAGGAGAAAGAGCAAAGAGAAGGAAAGAGGAGCAATGAGGGAAGAGAAGAGAGAAGATGTGAGAAGAAAAGAAGGAAGAAGAAAAGAGGTAATAGTAGGGAGGAGGAGAGATAAAACTGGAGAGAAGAGGGAAAAGGAGGGAGGTGAGAAGAGGAAGGTGGAGAGAAGGGATGAGGATAGGACGAGAGGAAAGAAGAGGAGGAAGAAGAGGGAGGATGGAAGAAAAGGGAGTGGGAATGGGAAAAGAAGATCTAAAAATAGGATTAGTGAAAGTGAAAAGAGAGAGGAAGAGAATTGAAGGAAAGGGAAGGAGAGAAGAAGAGGGTAGAAGGAGGAGGGTGCTGAAGAAGAGGGAGGTGAGAAGTAAAGAAAAGAAGAACGAAGAGGAAAAAGTGGGTAGAGGAAAGAATAGGGAAGAGGAGAAAAAGAGGAAGATGGAGGGTTGAAGAGTAGGGAGGAGGGAAGAGGGATGAAGAGGAGAGAAAAGGGAAGAGGGTATAGAAAGAAAGGAAAAGAGGAAATAAGTAGGAGGTGGAGGGAAGTAGAAATGAGAAGGATAGAAGAAAAGGGAAGTTGGAAGGGAAGGGAGGGAAGAGAAAAGTGGAGGGAAGAGGACAGAAAATGCAAGGGATTGAAAGATGGAAGAACAGAGATGAGGGAATTTAAAGGAGTAAGGAGGAATAGAGAGGAGGAAGGAGGGAAGAGGAGGGGAAGAAGGGGATGGAGGAGAAAAGGAAGATGAACAAAGAGCAGGAAAGAGAGGGCAGAAAAGGGACAAGGAAGAGAAAAGAGGAAGGAGGAGGAAAGAAGATGGAAGATGAAAGATGAGGGAGGGGAAGAGGGAAAAAGAGGGAGGAGTGAAGCTTGGGAAGGTTGGGTGGAGGGAGGAGAAAAGAGAAAAGGAGGGAAGAGGATACATGGTGGAAGAAGATAAATGAGGGAAGAAAAGGAAAGAGCGGGAGGAGGAAGGAGGAAAGAGGAGGAGGGAGAGAAGAGGAAGGAGGAGGCAAAATGGAAGCAGAGGCTAGAAGAAGGAAGAAGAGGAGAGAGGAAGGTGGAAAGGAGAGGTAAGGGAGGGAGGATGGAAGAGGAAGATGTGGAAGAGTAGAGAAGTGGAAAGAAGAGGAGGGATGGAAAGCATGAGGTAAGGAAGAGAAAGGACAGAGGAAAGGTTGGAGGAGGGAAGAGGAAGGAAGAAGAGTAGGGAAGAAGGAAGAGGATGGGGGAGAAAAAACAGGAGGGGGAGAATTGAAAAGGAGAGTGGAAGAAGAAATGAGGGAAGAGTGGGGGACAGTGAAGAGGAAATAAGAGGGAAGGAGACAAAAGGAAGGAAGGAAGAAAGAGAAGGGGAGAAGGAGGAAAAGAGAAGAAGGCAGAGGGTAAGGGAGGAAAGAGGGAAGAGGACGACAAAGAAGAGAAAAGATGAGAGAAATATGGGAAGGAGGGGTGGAAGGGAAGAGGAGGGAAAAGAAAATAGAAAGGGAAGAGGAAATAGAGCAGAAGAAAGCAGGAAGGAGGGAAGAGGAGGAGGGAAGGAAGAGGAGGGAGGATAAAAAGGAGGGAAGAGATAAGATGAGGAAGGAGTGAAGAGAATAGGAAAGAGGAAAAGGAGTATAAATGAGGGAAGAGGAGAGAGGAGGGAAGAAGGGAAATAGGCAAGATGAGGGAAGAGAAGTGCAGATCAGGGAATAGGGAAGTGGAGTGAAGGGAAGAGAAAAGAGGAGTGAGGAAGGAGTGAGGAGAAGAGAAGAGGAGGAGGACAGAGGGAAAGATGGAAGATAGAGAAGGGAAGAGGGGAGACAGATGAGGAAAGAGGGGGAAGAGGTAGAGGAAGAAAAAGAGGAAGGAAGAGGAGGAAGAAAAAAATGAGAGAAGAGAAAAAAGGAAGGGACAGATGAAGGAAGAAGAGAGAGGAGAGTGGAGGGGAGAAGGTGGATGAGGAATAAGGAGGAAAGAAGGAGTAGGAGGAAAGAAGGAGTAGGAGGACAGAGGGAAAAAGATGGAGAGAGGTAGGAACAGTAGGGAAGAGGGCAGAGGGAAGACAAACAAGGAGGGAAGATGAGGAGAAGAGAGGGAAGGTGATAGAGGAAGGAGGAGGGGATTGGATGGAGGAAAGGTCAGGAAGAAAGAGGAAAGTATGAGGAGGGAAAAGGAGGAATAAATA
The DNA here is from genome assembly GCF_049852395.1 of Peromyscus maniculatus bairdii. Classification (NCBI taxonomy): domain Eukaryota; kingdom Metazoa; phylum Chordata; class Mammalia; order Rodentia; family Cricetidae; genus Peromyscus; species Peromyscus maniculatus. The sequence goes on along the minus strand of NC_134875.1, from coordinate 21,357,163 downwards.
AGAAGGCGGAGGAAGGAAGAGGAGGAATTTAATAGGATGGAAGATAGAAAAGAATGAATGGAGGAGGAGAGAAGAAGAAAGAGAAAGGAGGAAGGAGGAGTGGAAAGCAAGGAAGTGAAAGGAGGAGAAAGAGAGAGGAAGAGGATGGAGAAGAGATGAGAGAGTAGGGAAGAAGAAGAAGTATGGAAGACGAGGGTGCAGGAAAGAGGAGGTAAGAGACAAGGGGAGGGTGTATACAAGAGGGAAAGGAGGAAGGAGAGAAAGAATGTGGAAGGAAGTGGAGGGAGGAGAGAAGAGGGGGAAAGAAGGAGAAGGCAAGAGAGGGGAGGCAGGAAAAGGACGGAAGAAGAAAGAGGAAAGAGGAGGTAGGAATAAAGAGGAGGAAGGAGTGAAGAGGAGGGAGCAAGAGGGAAGAAAGAAAGAAAGAAAGAAAGAAAGAAAGAAAGAAAGAAAGAAAGAAAGGAAGGAAGGAAGGAAGGAAGGAAGGAAGGAAGGAAGGAAGGAAGGAAGGAAGGAAGGAAGAAAGAAAGAAAGAAAGAAAGAAAGAAAGAAAGAAAGAAAGAAAGAAAGAAAGAAAGAAAGAAAGAAAGAAAGAGAAGAGGGAGCAGTGAGGAGGAGGAAGGAAGGAGAGAATAGCAGGGAGGTAGAAAGAGGAAGGGGAGAGAAGCAAGACAAGGAAGAAAATGGAAGAGAAGGGAGAAAGGAAGAGGTAGAATTATAAAAGAAGAGAGAAGAGAAGAAAGGAGAGAGGAGGCAAGGGGAGAGGAAAGGATATAGTAGGGATGAGGTGGGAAAGGGGAATGCAAGGGAAGAGAAGGAAGGATGAAAGAGGATGGAAGTGGATGGAAGAGGGTAGAGGAGGGAAGAGAAAAGAGGAGGGAACAGAGTAAAGAAAGGACAAAAGAAGAGGGAAGCAGAGCCTTGAGCAAGGAGGAAAGAGGAAGGATGATTAAAGTGGAGGGAAGCAAAGATAAGGTAAAAGTGTGGTGATGGGAAGAGGACAGAAGATGGAAGAGGAGGGAGGAGGGAAGAGGGGGAAAGAGAAGGAGGAGGGGTAAGAAAAATGTTGGGAGGAAAAAGCAGGGAGGAGGTAATGAGAGAGAAAAGGAGAGAGGAAGAGGGGTAGGGGATAAGGAGGAGGGATGAAGAAGGATGAGAAAAGAGCAGGGACTGAGGAAGAAGAGAGTAGAGGGAAGGGGTGGGAAGAGGAGGAGGGATAAGGAGGGAGGAAGAAAGAGGAAGAGGGGAAAGGAGAGCAGGAAAGTGGGGGAAAGGAAGGAAGAGGGAAGAGGCGGAAAGAAGGAAGAAAAGGGAAGTGGAGTTAAGTTGATAGATTGGGAAGAGAGGTTAAGAGGCCTAAGGAGGGAAGGGAAGGGGAGGGAGAAGATCAAAGAGGATGGAATGGAGGGAAGAGAGAAGAGGAAATAAGACGAAGGAAGAGGGAAGAGGAGGGAAGAAGGAAAAAGATGAAAGTGGAAAAGGAGGGGAGGGAAGGCCTAAAGGGAAGAGAAGGGACAAAGAAAAACAAGGGAAGGAATAAGAGAGACGGGGAGGGAAGAGGGGGGGAGTTAGAAGAGAAGAGGGGTGAGGAGGGAGAGGCAAGAGAGAAGAGTAGAGAGGAGGGGTGCAGAAGCGGAGTGCAGAGGCAAGAGAACGAACTAAAGAGAAAAGGAGAGGGAGGGTGGAGTAGGAGAGAGGAGGGAAGAGCAGGGGTGAGTGAAGAGGAGCTAGGAGGGTAGAACAGGGAAGGAGGAGGAAGAGGGAAGTCCAAAGAGGAGGGAGGAGGAAAGTGGGGAAAGAAGGGAGGGAGAAGTGGTGGGAGGAGAGACCAAGATTGAGGTTGGAAGAGGAGGGTGGAGAGGGAAGAGAATGCTGAGAACAGAGGAGACAAAGGAAGATGAGGGAAGATGGAGGGGTGGGGAAAGAGGGCAGAGGAGGAGGGAAAAGGAGGGAGGAGCTACAAGAAGGACAAGAGAGGGGGAAGGGGAGGAAGAGAGAAGAGGAGGTAAGAAGGTAGAAGGAAAGGAAGAGGGAAGAGGGCAGGAATTGGAAGGAGTGGGGGAAGTAGGGAAGATTAGGGTGTAGGGAAGAGGAGGGAGGAGGTGAAAGAAGGAAGACAGAAAAGGAAACAGGGAGGAGAGAGGATTAAAGCGGAGGCAGGAGAAAAGAGGAAAAGGAGGAAGAGGGAAGAAAGCACAGAAGGAAGGATGGAAGGGAGGAGGGGAGAGGAGGGAAGAGGGGAGTACAGGAGGGGAGAGGAGGGAAGAGGGGAGTACAGGAGGGGAGAGGACAGAAGGGGAGAGGACAGGAGGGAAGAGAAGGGAAGAGGGGAGTACAGGAGGGGAAAGGACAGAAGGGGAGAGTACAGGAGGGGAGAGGAGGAGGGAGGGGAGTACAGGAGGGAAGAGGAGGGAAGCAGGGGGCAAAAAGAAAGAGGTAAGAAGGATGGGGGAGAAATGATGGGAGGGGAGGAAGGAGGGAGGAAGAAAGGGAGGAGCAATGAGGAGGGTGGAGTAAAGAGCAGGGAGAGAGAGGAATGTGGAAGGAAAAGGGAAGTGGAGGGAGTATGGAAGAGGACAGAGAAAGGAAGAGGAGGACTAAGGAAGATGACAGAAAAAGGATGAGTGAAGTGGAAGAAATCAGAAGCTGGAAGAAGGGCAAGAAGTAAAGAGGAGGAAAGAGTGAAGAGGAGGGATGAGAAAAGGCTAGGGATGAAGGAAGGGGGAGGATGGAAGAGGAAAGAAGAGTGAAAAGAAGGGGGTATTAAGAAGGACGAGGAGGGAATGGTTAAGAGAAAGAGAGCAGGAAGAAAGAATAGAGAAGAGGAGGGAAGAAGAACAGGGAGGAAGGAGGAGGCAATAGAAAAGAAAGGAAGGAAGAGGTGGGGGAAATGATGAAGAGGGAAGATGAAAGAGGAGGGAGGGGAAGAGTGATAGGAGGGTGAGGAAAGAAGAGGGGGAAGTTCAAAGACAGAGAAGGGATGAGGGAAGAGTGCAGACTAAGGAAGAGGAGGGAATAGGGAAGAAAAGGGAAGTCTGAAGAGAAGGGAAGAGGGAAGAGGAGGTATAGGGAAAAGAAGAGATGTGGGAAGTGGAGGGAGGAGAGAATAGGAGTGATTAAAGAAGAGGACTGAGGAAAGAAGAAGAGAGAGGAGAGAATAGGTGGTAAAAGGACTGTGGAGAAAAGAGGATAGGAGCAAATAGGAGGGAAGAGGAGAGGAAAAAAGAGAGGAAAGAAGAAAGGAAGGAAGGAAGGGTGAAGGAGAAAGAGGGGAAGAGGAGGGAGGGGAAGAGGGAAGAAGACAGCAGAGAGAAGAAGAGGGAAGATGGAAGTGGAAGAAGAGTAAGGAGGTCTGGAGAGAAAAGGAGTGAAGAGGAGAGAGGAGGGATATGGGGAGTAGAGACAAGAGGAAGGAAGGAACAGGATGGAAGAAGGAAGTGGAGGGAAGAACAGAGGGGAGACTTGAAGTGAAAAAAGGAAGAGGTTGGAGGAGGGAGGAGGGAGGAGCAAAGAGGAGAGAATGGTGGAGGAGTGATGGAGAAAGAAAAAAAGAGGGAGGAGGAGACACGAGAGAAGAGAAAGAATGAACAGAAAGGAGGAGGAAACAGTGAGGTTGAAGAAGAGGGAGGAGGGAAGAAGAAAGGCTGAAACTGAAGGGAGGGAGGAAAAGGAAAGTGAGGGGAGCAGTGGAGGAACAGAGGAGGGGGTGAAGCATGGGGGGAAAGGGGGAATGGGGAGAGGAGAGAGGAGAAGGAAGAACAATAAAGAAGAAAGGATGCAAGGGAGGAAAGAAGAAAAGGGAAAGAAAGATGAGTGAGGAGGGAAGAGGACAGAGAGAGGAAAAGAACAGAAGGGAGGAGGAGGGGAGAAATAAAAGGGATAGACAAGAGGAGGGGTTAGACAAGAGGATGGATAGACAAGAGGAGGGGTTAGACAAGAGGATGGATAGACAAGAGGAGGGGGTAGAAAAGAGGAGTGGGTAGACAAGAGGAGGGAATAGTCAAGAGGAGGGAGTAGACAAGAGGAGGATACAGAAGAGGAGGGAGTAGACAAGAGGAAGGAGTAGACAAGAGGGGGGTAGACAAGAGGAAGGATAGACAAGAGGAGGGAGTAGACTAGGAGATGGGATGGAAGTTGGAAGAGGAGGGAAGATGCAGTATGGGGGAGGAGAGAAGATAGAGTGAATAAAACAGTGAAGGGGAAGAGAAGGGGGAGAGAGAATCAAAGAGGAAGGAAAGGGGGAAGAGGGAGGACAGAAGAGAAGGGAGGAAGTAAATAGAGCGAAAGATGGAGGATAGAAACGGAGAGGGAAAGAGGGCAGGAAGAGGCAGGAAAGAACAAGAAGCTAGGGGAGGGTAGAGAAGCCAAACAGGGAGAGGGAGAAGATGGAAAGGAGGAAGGGAGGAAGGAGGGGAGCAGGGAAGAGGGAGGAGTAGGAGAGAGCAAAGAGGAGGGAAGAAGAGGAAGTACAGATGTTGGAGATAAGAAAGAGAATGGTGAGGTGAAAAGAGGGAAGGTGAGAGAACAGGGTCGAGGAGAGAGAACAAAGGGAAAAATGAAAGAGGAGAGAAGGGGAGAGCAGGAAGGGAAAAAGAGAACAGATTAGGGTAAACATGAGGAGGGTGTTAGGGAAGAAAGGAGAAAGAATAGAGAAGAAGAAAGGAGGGACGTGGAGGGAGGAGGAAGAAGAGAAGAAGAGGGAGAAGAGAGAAGGGAAATGAAGGACACAGAGGAGCAAAAGAGAGGGAAGTGGGAATCAGAGGGAGGGAAGAGGCAACAAGGAAGAGGAGGGAAGACAATGGAGTGGCCGTAGAGAAAGGATGGAAGAGGAGAGGGGAGGGAGGAGGAAAAGGAAGAAGGGATGAAGTGGTGAAAGGAAGAGGTCAGAGGAAGGGGGAAGAGGATAGAAGTGAGAAGAGGAATGAGGAGGGGAGAGGACAGCAAAGGGAAGAGGAGACATGAGAGAAGAGGAGGGCAGAGAGGACAGCACTGAGGGGGAAATGGAGGGAGGAGGGGAGAATAGGAAGGAAGGAAGAGGGGGCAACAGACAAGGGGCAAAAGAGAAAGAGTAGAGAAGGGGAGGTATGAAGAAAGATGAGAAAAGAGGGAAGAGGAGGGCGATCAGAATAGAGGGTAAGAGGGAAGTGGGTTCAGAGAGAAGAGACACGAGGGAACAGGAGCAAGGAAGAAAGAGAAGGAGGGACAACAGGAGGGAAGAGGAAGAAAGGAAAGAGAGAGGAGGGGAGAGCATGTAGAAGGGAAGAGAGAAGGGGCTAGGAAGAGGAGGGAAGTGGGTAAAGAAAAGGAAAGAGGAAAGGTGAGGGAAGAGGGAAGGAGGAAGAGGGAAATGAAAAGGAAGGAGAGAAGAGGAGGGAAGAGGGAAAGGAAAAGGCAGGAGGGAGGGAAGGGAGGAGGGAAAAGAAGAGGGAAAAAGAGGAAGTGGCAAGAGAAGCGAAGGGGGAAGAAGAGCAGAGCAGGGGAAAGGAGAGAAGTTGGAGGAAAGAATGGGAAGAGGTATGAAAGAAGGACGAGTGGAGCAAAGAAAGAAGGATGGAGGGAAAGGGTGGAAAGAGAAAGGAGGCAAAGGGGCAAGTGGAAGAGGAAGACAGAAGTTAAAGAAGAGGGCAGGGAAGAGGGGGAAGTAAGAAGAAGGAGGAAGAGGGAAGTGTAGGGAAGTGGAAGGAAGAGAGAAGAGGGAAGACAAGAAAGCAGGGAAGAGGAGAAGGTAAGTGAAGGGTAAAGAGAGGGAAAGGGGTAGAAGGAAGAGGAGGGATGATAGAAGGGTAGGCAGGAAGAAAGAGAGCAGAACAGGCAAGGAGATGGTATAGGAAAGAGGAAGGAGGAGGTCGACTGAAGGAGGAAGGAAGAGGGAGTTGGAGGAAACTGAGAGAATGGATGAGAAGGATGAAGGGAAGAGGAGGTATAAAAGTAAGGGACAAAAAAGGGAAGAAGAAGAGTGATCATGAAGGGGAAAGGAGGGTGGAGAGAGGAGGCAAAAGGAATTAAAAGCAGGAGGAAAAGGAGGGAAGACAACAGAGGAGAGACAAGGAGGAAGTGAGATGAGGTAAGAGGAATGAGAAGGGGGTGAGGAGGAAAGATGGATGAGGAGGGAGGAGAGAAGAGGAGGGAAGTGAGATGAGGTAAGAGGAATGAGAAGAGGGCTGAGGAGCTAAGATGGATGAGGAGGGAGGAGAGAAGAGAAGGGGAGTGAGATGAGGTAAGAAGGATGAGAAGAGGGCTGAGGAGAAAAGAGGAATTAGAAGAGAGGAGGGAAGAAGAGGGAAGTGAGATGAATTAAGAGGAATGAGGAGAGGGCTGAGAAGGAAAGAGGGATGAGGAGGAGAGAGGAGAGAACAATAGAGAAGTGAGAAGAGGGATGAGGAGGAAATATTGGATGAGGAGGGAAGAATGAAGTAGAGGGAAGTGAGATAAGGAAAGATGAATGAGAAGAGGGCCAAACAGAAAAGATGGAAAGGAGGAGAGAAGAGGAGGGAAGTGAGATGAGATAAGAGGGATGAGAAGAGGGCTGAGGAGGAAAGATGGATGAGGAAGAGGGAGGAGAGAAAAGTAGAGAGGTGAAAAGAGATAAGAGGGATGGGAAGAGGGCTAAGAGGGAAAGATGGATGAGGAGGGAGATGAGAAGACAAGGGAAGTGAGATGAGGTAAGAGGGATGAGAACAGGGCTGAGGAGGAAAAATGGATGAGGAGAGAACAGAGAACAAAAGGGAAGTGAGATAGGGTAAGAGCAAAGAGAAAAGGGCTAAAGAGGAAAGATTGATAAGGAGGGAGGAGAGGAGGAGGAAAGTGAGATTAGGTAAGAAGGATGAGAAGAGGGCTGAGAAGGAAAGAGGGATGAAGAGGAGGGGAGGGAGAAAAGAGGGAAGTAAGATGAGGTAAGAGGAAAGAAAAGAGAGGTCAGGAGGAAAGACTGATGAGGAGGGAGCAGAGAAGAGGAAGAAAGTTATATGAGGTAAGAGGGTTGAGAATAGGGTTAAGGGGGAAATATGGATGAAGAGGAAGGACAGGGGTGGAGTAAACTGAGATGAGGTAAGAGAGATGAAAAGAAGACTGAGGAGAAAAAAGGTGAGGAGGGAGGAGAAAAGAAGAGGGAAGTGAGTTGAGGTAAGAGGGATGAAAAGAGGGCTGAGGAGAAAAGAGGAATGAGGAGAGGGGAGGGAAGAAGAGGGAAGTGAGATGAATTAAGAGGAATGAGGAGAGGGCTGAGAAGGAAAGAGGGATGAGGAGGAGGGAGAGAAGAACAGGGAAGTGAGATGAAGTAAGAGGGACAAGAAGAGGACTGAGGAGGAAAGATGGATGAGGAGGAGAGAGGAGAGAAGAGGAGGGAAGTCAGATGAGGTAAGAGGGATGAGGAGTGAGGAGGAAAGATGGATGAAGAGAGAGAAGAGGAGGGAAGTAAGATGAGGTAAGAGGAATGAGAAGAGGGCTGAAGAGAAAATATGGATAAGGAGGAGAGAAGAGGAGGGAAATGAGATGAGGTAAGAGGGATGAGAACAGGGCTGAGAAAGAAATATGGAAGAGAAGCAAAGAGAGAAAAGGAGGGAAGTGAGATGAGGTAACAGGGATGAGAAAAGGGCTAAGGAGGAAAGATGGGTGAAGAAGGAGGAGAGAAGAGGAGGCAAGTGAGAAGAGGTAAGAAGGATGAGAAGAAGACTAGGAGGAAATATGGATGAGGAGAGAGGAGAGAAGTGAGATGATGGAAGAGGGATGAGAAGAGTGCCCAGGATGAAAGATGAATGAGGAGGAAAGAGGAGGGAATAGGAGGGAAGTGAGAAGAGGTAAGAGTGATGAGAAGAAGGCTGAGGAGGAAAGATGGATGAGGAGGATGAAGGAGAGAACAGTAGAGAAGTGAGATGAGGTAAGAGGGATGAAAAGATGGCTGAGGAGGAAAGATGGATGAGTAGGAGAGAGGAGGAGGAAAATGAGATGAGGTAAGAAGGATGAGAACAGGGCTGAAAAACAAATATAGAAGAGAAGGGAAGAGAGAAGAGGAGGGAAGTGAGAAGAGGTAAGAGGGATGAGAAAAGGGGTGAGGAGGAAAGATCAATGAGTAGGAGAGTGCAGAGAAGAGGAGGTAAGTGAGATGAAGTAAGATGATGAGTTGAGGACAAAGGAGGAAAGATCAATGAGGAGAGAGGAGAGAATAGAAGGAGTGGGATGAGGTAAGAAGGATAAGAACAGAGCTGAGGGGAAAGATGGATGAGGAGTGAGGACATACGGAAAGAAAAGGTAGAAGAGGTAAGAGGGATGAGAAGAGGACTGAGGAGGAAAGATGGATGAGGAGGGAGGAGAGAAGAGGAGGGACATGAGATGAGATAAGAGGGATGAGAAGAGGACTGAGGAGGAAACATGGATGAGGAGGGAGGAGAGAAGAACAGGGAAGTGAGATGAGGTAAGAGGGACAAGAAGAGGCCTGAGGAGGAAAGATGGATGAGGAGGAGAGAGGAGAGAAGAAGAGGGAAGTGAAATGATGTAAGATGGATGAGAAGAAGGCTGAGGAGGAAAGATGGAAGAGGAGGATGCAGAGAATAAAATGGAAGTGAAATGAGGTAAGAGGGATGAGAAGAGGAAAGAGGAGGAAAGTTGTATGAGAAGGGAGGACTGAAGTGGAGGGAACTGAGATGAGATAAGGGGGTTGAGAAGAAGGGTGAGGAGAAATGATAGATGAGAGGGAGGAGAGAAGAGGAGGGAAGAGAGATGAGGTAAGATGGATGAAAAGAAGGCTGAGTAGGAAAGATGGATGAGCAGGAGGAGAGAAGATGAGGGAACTGAGATGAGGTAAGAGGAAAGAAAAGAGGGCTAAGAAGGAAAGATGGATGAGGAGGAAGGAGGAGAAATGGAGGGAAGTGAGATGAGGTAAGAGGGATTTGAAGAGGGCTGAAAAAAAAGATCGATGAGGAGGAAAGAGGAGAGAACAGTACAGAATTGAGATGAGGTAGGAGGGTTGAGAAGAGAGATGAGGAGGAAAATTTGGATGAGGAGGGAGGACTGAAGTGGAGGGAAGTGAGATGATATAAGAGGGATTAGAAGAGGGCTGAGGAGGAAAGAAGGATGAGGAGAGGATACAGGAGTAGGTAAGTGAGATGAGATAAGGAAGATGAGAATAGTGGTGAGCATAAAAGTTGGATGAGGAGAGTGGGGAGAAGAGGAGGGAAGTGAGATGATGTAAGAGGGATGAGGAAAAGGCTGAGGAGGAAATATGGATGAGGAGGGAGGAGAGAAGAAGAAGCAAATGAGATGAGGTAAGAAGGATGAGAAGAGGGCTGAGGAGGAAAGATGGATGAGGAGGGAGGAGAGAAGTGATATGAGATAAGAGGGATAAGAAGAGTAGTAAGTAGAAAAGATCAATGAGTAGGAGAGTTAGAGAAGAGGAGGAAAGTGGAATGAAGTAAGATGAAGAGAAGAGGGCAAAGGAGGAAAACGATGAGGAGGGAGGAGAGAAGAGGAAACTGAGTTGAGGTAAGAGGGATGAGAAGAGGGCTGAGGAGGAAAGTTGGACAAGGAGGGAGGAGAGAATAGGAAGAAGTAAAATGAGGTAAGAAAAATGAGAACAGATCTGAGGAGGAAAGATGGATGAGGAATGAGGACAAAATGGAAAGAATGTTAGATGAGGTAAGAGGGATGAGAAAAGTACTGAGGAGGAAAGATGGATGAGGAGGAAAGAGAAGAGAAGAGAAGAGAAGAGAAGAGAAGAGAAGAGAAGAGAAGAGAAGAGAAGAGAAGAGAAGAGAAGAGAAGAGGAGGGAAGTGAGATGAGGTAAGGGGGATGAGAAGAGGATTGAGGAGGAAATATGGTTGAGGAGGGAGGAAAGAAGAGGAGGAAAATGAGATGAGTTAAGAGGGATGAGAAAAGGAGTGTGAGGTAAGATGGATGAAGAGGGAGTAGAGAAGAGGAGGGAAGTGAGATGAGGTAAGAGGGATGAGAAGAGGAGTGAGGAGGAAAGGTGGATGAAGGTAGAGGAGAGAAGAGGAGGGAAGTGAGATGATGTAAGAGGGAGTAGAAGAGGGGTGAGTAGGAAAGATTGATGATGAGTGAGAACAGTATAGTAGGAAATTTAGATGAGGTAAGAGGGATGAGAAGAGGAAAAAGGAGGAAAGATGCATAAGGAGGGAGGAGAGAACAGTAGAGAAGTGAGATGAGTTCAGAGGGATGAGAAGATGGCTGAGGATGAAATATGGATGAGGAGGATAGAGAGGAGGGAAATGAGATGAGGTAAGCAGGATGAGAACAGGTCTGAGGAAGAAATATGGAAGAGAAGGGAAGAGAGAAGAGGAGGGAAGTGAGATGAGATAAGAGGGATGAGAAAAAAGCTGAGGAGGAAAGATGGATGAGTAGGAGAGAGGAGAGAAGAGGAGGGAAGTGTAATTACATTAGAGGTATAAGAAGAGGGCTAAGGTGGAAAGATGGATGAAGAAGGAGAAGAGAAGAGGAGGTAAGTGAGAAGAGGTAAGAAGGATGAGAAGATGGCTAAAAGGAAATATGGATGAGGAAAGAGGAGAGAAGATAAGGGAAGAGAGATGAGGAACGAGGGATGAGAAGAGTGCCCAGGAGGAGAGATGAATTAGGTGGAAAGAGGAGGGAATAGGAGGGAAGTGAGAGGAGGTAAGAGGGATGAAAAGAGGGCTAAGGAGGAAAGATGGATGAGGAGGAATGAGAGAAGAAGAAGGAAGTGAGATGATGTAAGATGGATGAGAGGAGGCGTAAGAAGGAAAGATGGATGAGGATGCATTAGGGAATAGGAGGCAAGTGAGATGAGGTAAGAGTGATGAGAAAAAGGCTGAGGAAGAAAGATGGATGAGAAAGGAGGAGAGAAGAGCAGGGCAGTGAGATGAGGTAAGAGAGAAGAGAAAAGGGCTGAGGAGGAAAGAAGAATGAGGAGCAAGGAAAGAATAGGAGGGTAGTGAGATGAGGGATGAGAAGAAGGCTGAGAAGTAAAGATGGAAAGGAGGAGAGACAAGAGAATAGGAGAGAAGTGAGATGTGATAAGTGGGATAAGAAGAGTGGTAAGAAGAAAAGATCAATGAGTAGGAGAGTGCAGAGAAATGGAGGTAAGTGAAATGAAGTAAGATGATAGGAAACGGGTAAAGGAGGAAAGATCAATGTGGAGGGAGAAAAGAAGAAGAGGGAAGTGAGTTGAGGTAAAAGGAATGAGAAAAGGGATGAGGAGGATAGATGGATATGGAAGGAGGAAAGAAGTGGAGGAAGTGAGATGAGGTAAGAAGGATGAGAACAGACCTAAGGAGGAAAGATAGATGAGGAATGAGAACAGAAGGGAAGGAAAGTTATATGAAGTAAGAGGGATGAGAAGAGGACTGAGGAAGAAAGATGGATGAGGAGGAGAGAGGAGAGAAGAGGAGGGACATGAGATGAGGTAAGAGGGATGAGAAGAGGACTGAGGAGGAAAGATGGACGAGGACGGAGGAGAGAAGATGAGGGAAGTGAGATGAGGTAAGAGGGACAAGAAGAGGTGTGAGGAGGAAAGATGGATGAAGAGGAGAGAAGACATTACAGGGGAGAAGTGAGATGATGTAAGAGGCATGATAAGAGGCCTGAGGAGGAAAGATGGAAGAGAAGGAAGCAGAAAAAAACTGAAGTGAGATGAGTTAAAAGGGAAGAGAAGGTGGGTGAGAAGTAAAGTTGTATGAGGAGGGAGGACTGAAGTGGAGGGAACTGAGATGAGATAAGGGGGTTGAGAAGAAGGGTGAGGAGAAATGATAGATGAGGAAGGAAGCCATTAGAGGAGGGAAGAGAGATGAGGTAAGATGGATGAAAAAAAGACAGAGTAGGAAAGATGGATGAGCAGGAGGAGAGAAGAAGAGGGAACTGAGATGAGGTAAGAGGAATGAGAAGAGGGCTAAGAAGGAAAGATGGATGAGGAGGAGGGAGTAGAAATGGAAGGAAGTGAGATGAGGTAAGGGGGATTAGAAGAGGGCTGAGGAAAAAAGATTGAGGAGGAGGAGAGAGTAGAGAACAGTACAGAAGTGAGATGAGGTAAGAGGGTTGAGAAGCGAGATGAGGAAAACGTGGATGAGGAGGGAGGACTGAAGTAGAAGGAAGTGAGATGATATAAGAGGGATTAGAAGAGGGCTGAGGAGGAAAGAAGGATGAGGAGAGGATACAGGAGGAGTTAAGTGAGATGAGGTAAGGGAGATGAGAAGAGCGGTGAGCATAAAAGATGGATGAGGAGAGTGGAGAGAAAAGGAGGGAAGTGAGATGAGGTAAGAAGTATGAGAAGAGGAATGAGGAGGAAATGTGGATAAGGGGAGGGAGGAGAGAACAGTAGAGAAGTGAGATGAGGTAAGAGGCAAGAGAAGAGGGCTGAGGAGGAAATATGGATGAGGAGGGAGGATAGAAGAGGAGGCAAATGAGATGAGGTAAGAAGTATGAGAAGAGGGCTGAGGAGGAAACATGGATGAAGAGGGAGATGAGAAGACAAGGGAAGTGAGATGAGGTAAGAGGGATGAGAAGGGAGGAGAGAAGAGGAGGGAAGTGAGATGAGGTAATAGGGATGAGAAGAGGTGTCAGGAGGAAAGGTGGATGAAGAGGGAGGAGAAAGGAGAGAAGTGAGATGATGTAAAACAGAAAAGTAGAAGCGTGAGGAGGTAAATGCATGAGGAGTGAGAACAGAATAGGAGGAAATTTAGATGATGTAAGAGGGATGAGCGGAAGAAAGAGGAGGAAAGATGGAACAGGAGGAGGGAGGAGAGAACAGTAGAGAAGTGAGATGAGGTAAGAGGTTTGAGAACAGGGCTGAGGAGGAAATATGGATGAGGAGGGAGGAGAGAAAAACATGGAAGTGAGATGAGCTAAGAGGGACAAGAAGCAGTGTGAGGAGGAAAGATGGATGAGGAGGAGAAAAACAGTAGAGGATGGAAGTGAGAAGATGTAAGAGGGATAAGAATAGGGCTGAGGAGGAAAGATGGAAGAGAAGGAACCAAAAAAAAAAAACGGAAGTGCAATGAAGTAAGAGGGATGAGAAGGTGGGTGAGGAGAAAAGTTGTATGAGGAGGGAGCAGAGAAGTACAGGGAACTGAGATGAGGTAAGAGGGTTGAAAAGAAGAATGAGGAGAAATGATGGATGAGGAGGGAGTAGATAAGAGGAGAGAAGTGAGATGATGTAAGATGGATGAAGAATGAGGAGGAATGATGTATGAAGAGAGAGGAGAGAGGACCAGGGAAGTGAGATGAGTTAAGAGGGATGGGAAGAGGAGTCAGGAGGAAAGGTGGATGAAGAAGTAGGAGAGAAGAGGAGGGAAGTGAGATGATGTAAGAGGGAGGAGTAGAGGGTTCAGGAGGAAAGGTGGATAAAGAGGGAGGTGATATGAGGAGGGAAGTGAGATGGTGTAAGAGGGAGGAGAAGAGGGGTGAGGAGGAAGATGGATGAGGAGTGACAACAGAAGAGAAGGAAATTTAGATCAGGTAAGAGGGATGAGAAGAGGAAAGAGGAGGAAAGATGGATAAAACGATGAGAGAACAGTAGAGAAGTGAGATGTGGTAAGAGGGATGAGAAGAGGGCTGAGGAGTTATGATGGATGAGGAGGGAGGAAAGAAGAATGGGAAGTGAGATGATATAAGAGGGATGAGGAGGAAAGATGGATAATAAGAGGATACAGGAGGAGGTAACTGAGATGAGGTAAGGGAGTTGAGAAGAGTGGTGAGCATAAAAGATGGATGGGGAGAGTGGAGAGAAGAGGGAAGTGAGATGAGGTAAGAGGGATGAGGAAAAGGCTGAGCAGGAAATATGCATGATGATGGAGTAGAGAAGAGGAGGCAAATGTGATGAGGTAAGAAGGATGAGAAGAGGGCTGAGGGGAAAAGATGGATGAGGAGGAAGATGGGAAGACAAGGGAAATGAGATGAGGTAAGAGGGATGAGAAGAGGGGTGAGGAGGAAATATGGATGAGAAGGGAGGAGAGAAGAGGAGGGAAGTGAGATGAGAATAGGGGGATAAGAAGAGGGATTAGGAGGAAAAATGGATGAAGACTGAAGAGAAAAGAAGAGGGAAGTGAGATGACTTAAGAGGAATGAGAAGAAGGCTGAAGAGGAAAGATGCATGAGGTGGAGAGAAGAGAAGAAAATGACATGAGATAAGAGGGATGAGGAATGGTCTGAGGAGGTAAGATGGTAGAGGAGGGAGGAGACAAGAAGAGGTAAGTGAGTGGAGGTAAGAGGGATGGGAAGAAAGCGGAGGAGTAAAGATTGAAGATGAGATAGGAGAGACTTGGAGGAAGTGAGATGAGGTAAGAAGGATGAGAACAGACTGAGGAGGAAAGATGGATGAGTAGTGAGGACAGAAGGGAAGGAAAGTTAGATGAGGTAAGAGGGATGAGAAGAGGACTGAGGAGAAAAGATGGATGAGGAGGATAGAGGAGAGAAGAGGACAGAAGTTATATGAGGTAAGAGGGACAAGAAGAGGTGTGAGGAGGAAAGATGGAGGAGAGAGAAAAGAAAAGGAGGGAAGTGGGATGAGGTAAGAGGTATGAGAAGAGGGGTCAGGAGGAAAGTTTGATGAAGAGGGAGGAGAGAAGAGGAGGGAAGTGAGATGATGTAAGAGGGAGAAGAGTGGTGAGGAGGAAGATGGATTAGGAGTAATAACAGAAGAGGAGGAAATTTAGATGAGGTAAGAAGTATGAGAAGAGGAATGAGGAGGAAATTTGGATAAGGGGAGGGAGGAGAGAACAGGAGAGAAGTGAGATGAGGTAAGAGGCAAGAGAAGAGGGATGAGGAGGAAATATGGATGAGGAGGGAGGAAAGAAGAGGAGCCAAATGAGATGAGGTAAGAAGTATGAGAAGAGGGCTGAGGATGAAACATGGATGAGGAGGGAGATGAGAAGACAAAGGAAGTGAGATGAGGTAAGAGGGATGAGAAGAGGGGTGAGGAGGTAAGATGGATGAGGAGGGAGGAGAGAAGAGGAGGCAAATGAGATGAGGTAAGAGGGATGAGAAATGGTCTGAGGAGGTAAGATAGATGAGAAGGGAGGAGACAAGAAGAGGGAAGTGAGTTGAGGTTAGAGCATTGAGAAGAGGGCTGAGGAGGAAAGATGGATAATGAGGGAGGAGAGAATAGCAGGAAGTGAGATGAGTCAAGAAGAATAAGAGCAGTGCTGAGGTGGAAAGATGGAAGAGGAATGAGGACATAAGGGAAGGAAAGTTAGATGAGGGAAGAGTGATGAGAAGAGGACTGAGGAGAAAAGATGCATAAGGAGGAGGTAGAAGAGAACAGTAGAGAAGTGAGATGAGTTCAGAGGGATGAGAAGATGGCTGAGGATGAAATATGGATGGAGAGGAGAGAGAGGAGGGAAGTGAGATGAGGTAAGCAGGATGAGAACAGGGCTGAGGAAGAAATATGGAAGAGAAGGGAAGAGAGAAGAGGAGGGAAGTGAGATGAGGTAAGAGGAGTGAGAAAAGAGCTGAGGAGGAAAAATGCATGAGTAGGAGAGTGGAGAGAAGAATAGGGAAGTGAGATTATGGAAAAGGGATAAGAAGAGGGCTAAGGAGGAAAGATGGATGAAGAAGGAGGAGAGAAGAGGAGGCAAGTGAGAAGAGGTAAGAAGGATGAGAAGATGACTAAAAGGAAATATGGATGAGGAGAGAGGACAGAAGAGAAGGGAAGTGAGATGAGGGAAGAGATCCCTCATCCGAGAAGAGTGCCCAGGAGGAGAGATGAATGAGGCAGAAAGAGGAGGGAATAGAGGGAAGTGAGAGGAGGTAAGAGGGATAAAAAGAGGACTAAGGAGGAAAGATGGATATGATGGTATTGTGTTCCCCAAAATATTGTATACCTTAATAAACTTATCTGGGGTCAGAGAACAGAAAAGCCACTAGTTAGGCAGTGATAGCACACACCTTTAATCCTAGCATTCCAGAGACAGAAATCCCTCTGGATCTCTGTGAGTTCAAGGCCACATTGGAAACAGCCAAGCATGGTGACACACACCTTTAATCCCAGAAAGCCAGCCTTTAATCCCAGAGAGTGGTGGTAGAAAGCAGAAAGATATATAAGGTGTGAGGACCAGAAACTAGAGCATTTGGCTGGTTCAGCATTTGGCTGGTTAAGCATTCAGGCTTTTAAGCAGCAGTTCAGCTGAGAGCCATTGGGATGAGGACACAGAAGCTTCCAGTCTGAGGAAACAGGACCAGCTGAGGAATTGGCAAGAACTTTTAAGATTCCTGCTACATCTGGCGCCCAACGTTCATGTTATGAATTCATGAAAAAGCTGTTTGACTGTGGCCTTGTGAGCCCCAGCTCAGGCCCAAGCTACACTCAGACGGTTGTGGTGGCACACGCCGGTAGGATTTGCTGAAGGAGACAGAGGCAGGAAGATCCCGAGTTTGAGGCCAGCCTAGGAGACTTGGGAGAAGCTTTGGCCTGGACTGAACCACAAACAGTGGTGGGACCAGGGAAGCAGTGGCTACTGCTCTATGTTGCCAGCTCCTTCTCATCATGTTGGTGACTGGGGTGATGCTGCTACCTGGGACCAAGGGTTTACTGCTGCTGGTTCAGAGAAGAATTGCCAGGACCATTGTGTTACAAGAAAGCATCGGCAAAGGTCAGTTTGGAAAAGTTTGGCAAGACAAATGGTGGGGAGAAATTGCTGTGAAGATTTTCTGTTCTAGAGAAGAATGTTCATGGTTCTGAGAGACAGACATTTATCAGACTGTGATTGCTCCAAATCACAGAGGAGGCACAAAAAAAAAAAAAAAAAAAAAAAAAAAAAAAAAAAAAAAAAAGTCTGCATGGAACCATGACCACACCTAACAGCAACTTTGAAATCTTCAAAAGGACTATGGTAAAGCTATTAAGCTGATTAACACCACAGGAAGATCTGCTTTGGACTACAAACTGCTTAGGACAATTTTGAGATGGCTAGCTGAGATGATCCAGCCTGAAAGACTACTTGAACAAGGACTTGAAACAAGCCCTGAACTTTCCTTTTATGCAGAGACTGGACAAATCATACAGGACTTGACAATTAACCTAATTTTTTTTCTTTTCAAGATTCCCTAAAGATATCTTCACCCCTAGAAAGCAAAAAGAAAAAGAGAATAAGATATGAGATAGATCATTGAATCTACTCTGAGAAAAAAAGATAAAGAAATAATAGGATAAATAGGTAGATCATTGAATCTACACTGAAGAAAAAGGGGAAGATATAAAAATGACAAAAGGTAGACTACTGAATGTATTATGAAAAGAAAAAAGAGAGAATATGGATATGATAAGATAAAAAGGGAAATTATGGAATCTACTTTTAAAAAGAAACTACTTGTTTTAAGTAAGATAAGTAATGAAAATTTTTTGGTCTGAGTTTATCAGAGGTTACTGGACTGGACATTGTTAATATATATAATGGAGTTTTTATCTGAATCTGTCAAATGTTGATGGACTAGACATCATTAATGTAATTTTTAGCTGTATATATTGTATATACTTATTGGATAGTTTTTCTTGTATTAGTTATAAGCTTTCTTTAATTTTAGACAAAAAGAGAGGAAATGTGGTGGTATTATGTTCCCCAAAATATTGTATACCTTAATAAACTTATCTGGGGTCAGAGAACAGAAAAGCCACTAGTTAGGCAGTGATAGCACACGCCTTTAATCCTAGCATTCTAGAGGCAGAAATCCATCTGGGATCTCTGTGAGTTCAAGGCCACATTGGAAACAGCCAAGCATGGTGACACACACCTTTAATCCCAGAAAGCCAGCCTTTAATCCCAGAGAGTGGTGGTAGAAAGCAGAAAGATATATAAGGTGTGAGGACCAGAAACTAGAGCATTTGGCTGGTTCAGCATTTGGCTGGTTAAGCATTCAGGCTTTTAAGTACCAGTTTAGCTGAGAGCCATTGGGATGAGGACACAGAAGCTTCCAGTCTGAGGAAATAGGACCAGCTGAGGAATTGGCAAGAATTTTTAAGATTCCTGCTACAGATGGATGAGGAGGAATGAGAGAAGAAGAGGGAAGTGAGGTGATGTAAGATGGATGAGAGGAGGTGTGAGAAGGAAAGATAGATGAGGACGCATTAGGGAATAGGAGGGAAGTGAGATGAGGTAAGAATGATGAAAAAAAGGCTGAGGAAGAAAGATGGATGAGGAAGGAGGAGAGAAGAGCAGGGCAGTGAGATGAGGTAAGAGAGGAGATGAGAAAGGGCTGAGGAGGAAAGAAGAATGAGGAGCAAGTAAAGAATAGGAGGGTAGTGAGATGAGGTAAGAAGGATTTGAAGATGGCTGAGGAGGAAAGATGGATGAGGAGGGAGGAGAGAAGAGGAGGGAAGTGACATGATGTAAGAGGTAGGAGAAGATGGGTGAGGAGGAAAGATGGATGAGGAGGGAGGAGATAAGGGGAAAGGTGAGATGAGGTAAGACAGATGAGAAGAGGGCCTAAAAGGAACGATGGAAAGGAGGAGAGACAAGAGAAGTGGAGAGAAATGAAATGAGATAAGTGGGATAAGAAGAGTGGTAAAGAGAAAAGATCAATGAGTAGGAGAGTGCAGAGAAATGGAGGAAAGTGAAATGAAGTAAGATGAAGAGAAGAGGACAAAGGAAGAAAGATCAATGAGGAGGGAGGAGAGAAGAAGAGGGAAGTGAGATGAGGTAAGAGGGATGAGAAGAGGGCTGAGGAGGAAAGATGGATGAGGAGGGAGGAGAGAATAGGAGGAAGTAAGATGAGGTAAGAAGGATGAGAACAGACTGAGGAGGAAAGATGGATGAGTAGTGAGGACAGAAGGGAAGGAAAGTTAGATGAGGTAAGAGGGATGAGAAGAGGACTGAGGAGAAAAGATGGATGAGGAGGAGAGAGGAGAGAATAGGAGGGAAGTGAGATGAGGTAAGAGGGATGAGAAGAGGGTTGAGGAGGAAAGATGGATGAGGAGGGAGCAGTGAAGTGGAGGGAACTGAGATGAGATAAGGGGGTTGAGAACAAGGGTGAGGAGAAATGATAGATGAGAGGGAGGAGATAAGAGGAGGGAAGTGAGATGAGGTAAGATGGATGAAAAGAAGGCTGGGTTGGAAAGATGGATGAGCAGGAGGAGGGAAGAAGAGGGAACTGAGATGAGGTAAGAGGAAAGAAAAGAGGGCTAAGAAGGAAAGACGGATGAGGAGGAGGGAGGAGAAATGGAGGGAAGTGAGATGAGGTAAGAGGGATTAGAACAGGGCTGAAGAAAAAAGATCGATGAGGAGGAGAGAATAGTACAGAATTGAGATGAGGTAACAGGGTTGAGGAGAGATGAGGAGGAACACTTGGATGAGGAGGGAGGACTGAAGTGGAGGGTAGTGAGATGATATAAGAGGGATGAGAAGAGGGATGAGGAGGAAACATGGATGAGGAGAGGATACAGGAGTAGGTACGTGAGATGAGGTAAGGGAGATGAGAAGAGCGGTGAGCATAATAGATGGATGAGGAGAGTGGAGAGAAGAGGAGGAAAGTGAGATGAGGTAAGAGAGATGAGAAGAGGAGTGAGGAGGTAAGATGGATGAAGAGGGAGGAGAGAAGAGGAGGGAGCTGAGATGAGGTAAGAAGGAGAAGAAGAGGGGTGAGGAGGAAAGATGGATGAGGAGTGAGAACAGAAGAGGAGGAAATTGAGATGAGGTAGGAGGGATGAGAAGAGGAAAGATGCCTAAGGAGGAGGTAGGAGAGAACAGTAGAAGTGAGATGAAGTAAGAGGGATGAGAAGAGAGCTGAGGAGGAAAGATGGATGAAGAGAAGAGAGAGGAGGGAAATGAGATGAGGTAAGAAGGATGAGAACAGGGCTGAGGAAGAAATATGGAAGAGAAGAAGAGAGAAAAGGAGGGAATTGAGATGAGATAAGAGGGATGAGGAAAGAACTGAAGAGGAAAGATGGATTAGTAGGAGATAGGAGAGAAGAGGAGGGAAGTGAGATTGCGTAAGAGGGATAAGAAGAGGGATAAGGAGGAAAGATGGATGAAGAGGGAGGAGAGAAGAGGAGGCAAGTGAGAAGAGGTAAAAAGGATGAGAAGATGGCTAAAAGGAAATATGGATGAGGAGAGAGGACAGAAGATAAGGGAAGAGAGATGAGGAACGAGGGATGAGAAGAGTGCCCAGGAGGAGAGATGAATCAGGTGGAAAGAGGAGGGAATAGGAGGGAAGTGAGAGGATATAAGAGGGATGAAAAGAGGGCTAAGGAGGAAAGATGGATGAGGAGGAATGAGAGAAGAAGAGGGAAGTGAGATGATGTAAGATGGATGAGAGGAGGCGTGAGAAGGAAAGATGGATGAGGACACATTAGGAAATAGGAGGGAAGTGAGATGAGGTAAGAGTGATGAGAAAAAGGCTGAGGAAGAAAGATGGATGAGGAAGGAGGAGAGAAGAGCAGGGCAGTGAGATGAGGTAAGAGAGATGAGAAAAGGGCTGAGGAGGAAAGAAGAATAAGGAGCAAGTAAAGAATAGGAGGGTAGTGAGATGAGGGATGAGGGATGAGAAGAGGGCTGAGGAGGAAAGATGGATGAGGAGGGAGGAGATAAGCTGAGAAAAGTAAGATGAGGTAAGACACATGAGAAGAGGGCCTAAAGGAAAGATGGAAAGAAGGAGAGACAAGAGAATAGGAGAGAAGTGATATGAGATAAGAGGGATAAGAAGAGTGGTAAAGAGAAAAGATCAATGAGTAGGAGAGTTAGAGAAGAGGAGGAAAGTGAGATGAAGTAAGATGATGAGAAGAGGGCAAAGGAGGAAAACGATGAGGAGGGAGGAGAGAAGAAGAGGGAAGTGAGTTGTGGTAAGGGGGATGTAAAGAGGGCTGAGGAGGAAAGATGGATAAGAAGGGAGGAGAGAATAGGAGGAAGTAAGATGATGTAAGAAGGATGAGAACAGAGCTGAGGAGGAAAGATGGATGAGTAGTGAGGACAGAAGGGAAGGAAAGTTAGATGAGGTAAGAGGGATGAGAAGAGGACTGAGGAGAAAAGATGGATGAGGAGGAGAGAGGAGAGAATAGGAGGGAAGTGAGATGAGGTAAGAGGGATGAGAAGAGGGTTGTGGAAGAAAGATGGATAAGGAGGATAGAGAAGAGAAGAGGATTGAAGCAAGATGAGATAAGAGGGATGAGAAGTATGCTGAAGTGGAAAGATGGATGAGGAGGAGAGAGGAGAGAAGAGGAGGGAATTGAGATGAGGTAAGTGGGTGAGAAGATTCGTGAGGGGAAAATATGGATGAGGAGGAGACAGGACAGTAGAGGATAAAAGTGAGATGAGGTAAGAGGGATGAGAAGAGTGCTGAGGAGGAAAGATGGATGAGGAGGGAGGAGAGAAGAAAAGGTAAGTGAGATGAGGTTAGAGGAAGTAGAAGAGTCTTGAGGATGAAAGATGGATGAGGAGGGGGGAGAGAAGAGGAGGGAAGTGAGATGAGGTAAGAGAAATGAGAAGACCACCGAGGAGGAAAAATGCAATCCCACTCCAAAGAATCCTCCCCCAAGATGACATGGTACACAAAAACGTCCTTCTTCAAATAGAATGCTTCTAGTTTGAGGAGCCCATGCAAGGGGCTGGAAGCATGAGGGGGACCTCTGCAGGATTCTGGAGGCAGAATGTCCAGGTTCAAATCCTGCCTTTGCCATGCTCTATACAGGAGGACCCTGGTTAAGGGTGGGAGTTGGAAACTAGATAGCCTTGGTTATAACCACAGTGTCCTTCATTCATGGTCTGTCCCCAGTACTTTTCTTGTCCTCTCTGACCATGTTGTGCAATTATGTCTCCTGATGTCTGTTGTGCACATTAACTGGTACAAACAGGTCAACCTCGTACAACTGCGAGTGTCCTGTACACCTTAGAGTTCAAGGTCCATGGGTGGACATTCTTTCCAGGACCACAATTACTGTCAAGTGTTGTCTAATAAGTCACCACAGTGAGAGACAGCCTGTGGAGAGTTTAAAGACTCATCAGAGACAGGCCTGTGGGCACAAGTCTGTAAAGCCAGCTACTTGGGAGAATGACAGAGAGGAATCAAAGGTTCAAGGCCTTCCTAAGCTGCAAATCAAGTTCCAGACCATTCTGGGAAACACAGTGCGTCCTTCAGTTAGAATTCCAATGTGAGGAAAGGACCGGGTTGAAGTTCAGGTGCACAATGTCTGCCTATCATACAGAAGACCTTAGGCTCCAGCCCAGCACTCCATCCAGACAATTCATGGAATGGATTTGGTTTCTAGACAGGCCCAGGGCTCATTCAGTATGCAGCTTAGGTTGGCATCAAATTCTGACCCTCCTGCCCTCACAAAAGGCTGAAGGATAGGCATGGCAAGACCGAGGCTTCCCTTGAAGGATTGCTCATGAATATTAAGCACATGCTTTGCACGTAGAAAGAGCAGACACAAGTTCGAATGACTTCAGAGCTTGGATGCCATTCACCTCAGCAAAGCTTCTTACATTGTCCTAGATTCCCACCCACTCACAGGTCTTCACCCATTCTGCTTGAGTGTACGCCAAATGTGAGATTCGAGTTGCAGGGAACAGAGTGATCATCATTAAGTCATGCCCCTGCTCTCCCCCACTTGGCAAAGAACTGGGACTGACTCCCTTCTCCAGAGAGCCTGGGAACTCACTGGCATTGTTCCATCCACCAACCAATGAGAGCCCTGCGTGTGCTCACAATGCCCCCCTGGCCAATGGCAGGCACTGAGAGAGAAAACATGGATCCTCCTGCTCATTATGCCCCTACCATAGGACCATCATGGAAATGTACTGGCCTGTGAATGCTGGACTGCTTTGTTTTGTATGGTTGTTTTACTCTTTTGGGGGCCCGCCACCCACTTTCTAAATAAATCACACATGAAAGCTTATTCGTAATTATGAATGCTTGGCCTTACTTTGGCTTGTTTCTTACCAGTTTCCTTTTTCTTTAAATCTTACACTTACTCAGGGGCTTGCTGTGTAGCTGGGTGGCTGGTCCCTGATGTCCTCCTCCTTCTCTGGCTCCTAGATCTCCCCTCCCAGGATTCTCCCTCTATATATTCTCTCTGCCTTCCTGCCCTACCTATCCTTTTTCACATAGGCACACTAACAGAGCTTCACAGAGTTGAACAAATGCAACACACACACACACACACACACACACACACACACACACACACACACACACACACCAAAAACAAAAACAAAAAACCATCTTAAAATAATGTTCTACTGCACTGGGCTAGTCAAAGAATGGTTGGAAAGTTATTATTGCAATGTTTCCTGGAAGACCAAAGCTCTGGCATAGGTGCTGTGGGAGAAAGGGGTCCCTGGGGGCACACACATTTTCCAATGTGCACTCAGCGTGAAGATGGGCCGATAAGTGGTTAGATGGTTTTGAACAGAGTCTGTGGTGGTGGCAGCAGTAGTGTTGGGGTTCATGTGACAAAGGGACAGTTTGGCAAGGTAGTGTTCATGAAGGCGTGTGGCTCCAGGAGGTAAGTCACTTAGGAGCCTTGTAGGGTGCCTGGGATCATGGTCTTGTGAGTAGGTCACATCTGAGCCATGTTCAACATTGGCCATTTAAGCTGGAGCTGCTTTGATGGAGATCAGTCGTGATTATCATAGAACCCCCTAATTCTCATTGCTACCACCCATTCACTGTTAGCCTTAGTATGCAAGAAACCTGATGTGCAGTTTACCTTTCCTCAGTTGGTTACCAAGTCCCTGGGGGCCACAGACTCAGCTAAACTTCGAATTAGTGAATAAAATAGGCAATTGTCTTTGCCCTGTGACTAAATTTTCTTGTACCTGAGGAAAGCCCACCTGATGCAAAGGTTGACAAAAAGGAGTAAAACACCCCCCCCCCGTGGAAGGTCCTCAGAGGAAAGCCAATACATAAACACCCTTTGGGAATGAGGCTTATTATACTAGCAGGACTTCAAGGACGTGACCGAGTATCGTGGTGGAAAGGAGAGCATTAGATAGAAGAAAACATAAGAGAGAGAATAACATTATCCTTTACTTTACAGCTGATATGCACTTATGAGTGAGTACATACCATGTTTGTCTTTCTGAGTATGGGTTACCTCGCTCAAGATGATTTTTTCCAGTTCTGTGCATTTGCCTGAGAATTTCATGAGGCCATTGTTTTTAATAGCTGACTAATACTCCATTGTGTAAATGTATCACATTTTCTTTATCCATTCTTCTGTTGAGGGGCATCTAGGTTGTTCCATTTCTGGCTATTAGGAATAAAGCTGCTGTGAAGATGGTTGAGCATGTACCCTTGTGGTACGTTTGAGCATTCCTTGACTATATATATATATATATATATATATATATATATATATATATATATATATATATATATATATATATCCAAGAGTGGTATAGCTGGGTCTTGAGGAAGAAGGATAATCAAGCTACAATCCATAGACCCGGAGTAGCTAAATAACAAGAACGACTCAAGAGGGGATACATGGAACTCTCTGGAGAGGGGAAATAGAATAGATTTCTTGGGTGCCTGGGGACATGTGTGCATGGGAACAGGGGGGATCAGGTGGGAAAGACAACTGGAACTGGGGGGGCTCTTCAGGGGTGAGATGGAAACCTAGTGCAATGGAATGGAATTCCTTCCAGGAATCTGCTAGGGTTATCCAGGGGAAGAGTGTTAGGATCCTGTACATGCGAAGGTCAGGGGTCTTGCATCTTACATTATCAACATTAGCAAATACATACCCGCAGTGTGGTCACACGATCCCTGCCTTAAAAAGCCAGACAAGGACCCCTACCCCCTCTCTCTGTTCCCTCTCTGCCCTCTAATCTGTTCTGCTCTGCTCCACCCCACAGACCTGGATCCCTTCTTTCTTCCCCCCTTTCCCTCCTAATAAAGCTCTAGAAAGCACCATTGGGTTCTCTCATGACCGAAACCTTTCCATGTGGTAAGCAGTGCATCCAACATCACCACAACCAGAACCATGTAAGTATCAACAAGTCCTAGGAATGTAGGATATGGAGTCTGAACCATCCACCTTCTGACACCAGGAAAGGCTTCCAGTGGAGGGAATGGGACACCAACCCAGCCACAAAGCCTTTGACCTACACTCTGCCCTGCCTGTAAGATGTGCTGGGGTAAATGTGGGGCAGAACTTCTGGGAGTGGCCAATGTATGGTCCAACTTGAGAACCATGACACATGAAGGAGCCTACACCTGACACACTGCGGGGAGGACCAGGAACCCGAGGCAGGACAGCCCAGAGTCCTATGATAGAAACGTACATGACCTGCAATACAAAAAAAAGTCAGTGAAATGGATGCTATCCTCTTCGACTGAAGCCTAGCATTATCATTATCATCACCAGAGAGGCTTCACCCAGCACTGATGGGGGCAAATGCAGAGACCCACAGCCAAACATTAGGCAGAGCTCAGAAGTCCTGCTGAAGAGGAGGAGGAAGAAGGAGCATGGGGCCAGAGGTGTCAAGGACATCACAAGAAAATGGCCCACAGAATCAACTAACCTGGACTTTATAGGCTCACAGAGACTAAACCAACAACCAGGGAGCCTGCATGGATCTGACGTAGGTCCTCTGCATATGTTACTGTTGTGTGCTTGGTGTTCTTGTAGACAACTAACAGTGGGAACAGGCTGTTTCTGACTCTTGGCCTGCTTTTGGCACCCTTTTTCTCCTCCTGGGTTGTCTCTTTCAGCCTTGGTGTTAGGGGAATGTGCCTGGTCTTGTTGTACGTGATTGGCCATATTTAGTTGATAAACCTGGGATGCCTGTCCTTTCTGAAGGGGAACAGAGGAGAAGTGGGTCTGGTGAGAGTGGATGGGGTAGGGAGGTAACTGGGAGGAGAGGAGGGAGGGGAAACTGTAGTCCGGATGTAAGACATGAGAGAAGAATAACTAAAGAAAAAAGAGTGAGAATACCCTGGACACGGTGGCAAATGCCTTTCCACTCCAGAGGCCGGACCAGCAGACCTCTATGAGTCCGAGGCCAACATGGTGGACATACTGATGTCCAGGCCAGCCGGGACACTGTAGTGAGACTCTGTTTCAAAAAGCAGAGAACTGGACTGAAAATGTGAAAGATCTGGAGAGAGAGAGATGGCAGGGGAAGGCCAGCCAGAGGAGAGTTTCACAGAGCTTCCTTCAGCTCCAGACTGACTCTGCTAACACTCTCCCAGTGGAAGCTCTGATCAGACACCAGAAGAAATTCAAAGTCTGACCTTAGAATGATTGGACAGTGGCAAGAAAGTTTCACATCACGTGAGTTCAGTGTCACTTATGTGACTGGGAGCATGTGGAAGTCAGGTGCCATAATTGACAGATCTCAAGCCTCAAGAAATACTGCTCCTTTTTTCAATTCAACATAATTTCTTTTTTGACTCTTTGGGAATTTCACAGCATGCACCCCAATTCCACTCACCTCCCGGTCCCTTCATATCCTCCCGTCCCCCCCTTTAGTGGCCTCCCAAGAATGAAAACAAAAAAAACAAACAAAAAAATCAACCCAAGACAAAACAAGCAACCAAGGGGACAAACAAACAAACAAACAAAAAGAAAAACAAAAACAAAATGCAACAACAAAAATACCCTCTTCAGTGCTCCATCTTTCCTGCCTGTCCACACCTCTTCATTTGTCCTGGTGGCTTTGGGAGCCTCGGGGTGTCACACAGTATTTAGCCTTTTGTCCAATCAGCCTTACTAGCCAATGTTCATTGCCATGAGTCCCTGGCCAGGACAAGGCCTCTGGTTTCTGGCACACCATCATCACTGGATTCTCACCGGAACTCCTCTTAGATACCCTGTGACCTCTCCGAGTAATGGAGGTATTGATGTTATCATTCCACAGGAGCAGTCCCTTCACAAGCTCCAGCAGGTCCTGGATGAGGTAGATGTAAGGGTGAACCAACCCCAGGCCCGGCTGTGGGCCTGGGTGGTAGCTGAGCTAGTCATTCCAGGCCATCAGGCCACCACCCTCAGGCAAGGGCGGAGCCAGGTCCCCTATGACCATGCCATCAAAGTGAACTCTCCTCTACGTGTGGTGAGGGTTGGGGCCCTCTCTGCTGAGCACAAGGGGAGGGGGGCAGCTCTCCTAATGCAATGTCCAGTGAGGAGCAGAGCCCACTATGTTAGGGCCAGAGAAGGGCAGAGCTGGCTCAGAATGGCCCTCTGACTCCATCACCCGTGATTCCCATGGCCCCCTGAGGTGACATGGGCTACAGGCACCAACACTGCAGACCCCATTTGCAGCAGGACCACAGACCCAGACATGGTCCTCAGCAGCAATTGGGTCGGGATGACATCCTGGCTCCTGGTGGAAACACAGACTATCCGGATCAGGATGGCTCTGGTGACAGCATGCCCCATCCCCCACATCAACAGGGCACAGGTTTGGGCCCTGACCCTGGGCCTCCATGTAACCTTTGTTGGAGGCATGTCCCCAGCTACAGCGGGACAACAGACCCAGACACCGTCCTTGGCAGCATCCAGTTCTGGATATCACCATGGCCCCAGGTGGCAGTGAACACCACTCAGATCTACAGGGCCCCAGAGGCAACATGGTCCTCAGACACTAACATGGCCACAGATCTCATGCATCCACATGGTCTTCCACAGCCACAGGAACCTCAGAAGTCAACAGAAACCCTGGCTGCTATAGGGCCCCGGACCCAGTCATGGCCCTCTGCTATAGCTCCAGCCTGGATGTCACCATGGCATCAGGTAGCAACAGTACGTGCCATTTAGATCTAGATGGCCTGGGATGCAGCATGACCCTAGACACCAACACGGTCCAGGTACCTGAAGAGACCCCAGACAACCATGGAGCTCTCCTTTGCAACAGGGCCACAGATGTCGCCTCTGCCAGTGGCTGCTGGATGGCCTTGGACCCAGAGACCAGCCCTTGGCAGCAGCTTGGGCCTGGACAACAGTGGCAGTACAGGTCACCAAGATCAGCACGGCTCTGGCACAACGGTCTTTGGACACCCATGTGGGCATTGCCCGCAGCCCCAGACACTGGGCATCCTGTGGCCTTTAATGGCACCCGGGACATTATTGCTTCTTAACTGTGGCAGAGAGAGTTGCAGGAGGTGTGGCCTGATTTAGGCTTTGGGACCAGGTCCAGTAGTGGAGGTCCATGTTCTAACACAGGGTCTCAAGCATCTTTCACCAGGTACGACTGACCATTAGAACCAGGAGGTCACTCTACCCATCTCACCTAAATGCACAGCACAGACACAATCTGATCACTGTCACTCTTGACTCCTCCTCTCCCACAGCTGCTCAGGAGGCCATGGCTCCTCAGGGAATCATTACTTTGTCATGTTGTGAAATGTCACCATCCCTTCCCACATTTATCTCAGAACATGTCTCTTTTTCCCTTGACCCATATATGCGCTGCTGAACAACGCTACACTGAAAAGGATGTAAAAACCCTCTGTGGGGTGGCAGAACCCACAAATGGAGGAAGAGGAGAGACAATCTGTCCACCAGGTTCAAGTGAGGGCTGTCAGTTTGGGTCTAGTGACCATAAAACACAAGGGCTCTAAGTGCCCGCCTCAGGAAGACCTGATGCATGGTTAAGCACAAACCAGGATGTCTGTGGTCCCTGCCTTCACTTTGCCCCTCTCCCCTTCACTGTGGGTCACTTGTTTACTTCCTTGTAGAGACGTGTTACTCACTCACAGAGTGTCTCTCCTGAGATCTGTGATGCCTGACCTGTGTCATTCCTGTATAAGGTTGAAGGTACAGAGCTGAGTCACTGTCCTCAGGCTCCAGTCACCTGGAATTGCGGACAAAGGCAGGCTTTCCTGTAGGACAGACTACCCCCAAGATGTGAACAACTATGGGTGACAGACGGTCTACATCCTGGCACAGACCATTTAGAGGAACCAGATTGGACCACTCCAGTGGGATTAGGAGAGTCATGCTTTCTCCTAGATCTGGGCCTGGCATGCGCATGGGTCCCACTGCTACATTCACCACACTGCCTCATTGCTACTGGCATGCTGACCTTTGCTCAAACGTGGGCACGCACGCACGTGTGTGCTCACAAACACTCACACACCAGGCTCACATTCTGGCCACAGAAGAGGCAGTGATGCCTCCCCCCCAACCTCTGCCCCTGGAGCCTGCCTGGGTCTCAGGGCCTCTCCAAGGGCTCCACAGAAGTCCCTAGGGCCCTGACATGGAACTGAAACAAGAAGTTGCCACCAAGCTGTTCTCAGGAGGATCAGGGAAGGTGGTCACGAGCACACCCACTCTCCCTGGCCTGAAGAGACCTTCTGGAACAACCAAGGGCGCCATTCTACTCCTAACGAACACGGAAATCAGCAGCCAGCCACTCCCAGGACTTCTCCCTCTCCCCTATATGTACTACTCCATGTCATTTCTCCTCGACACTGGTCAATCTCAGGAATGCTGCATGCCCCGCCCGGGACACCCTGAACTGGGCTCATAGCCTCTTCTGGTAACACTCCACGGGTGACCCTGAGGTGGGATCCGTACACACATCCTTCAGATGCCCACTTCAAGGAGCAATTCAGGAGGCACACAGGCAGAGAGGGTGCTGAGGGCTGGGAGAAGAGCTGGTGGGTAGGAGTGGCACCCCAGAACTACCCTCAGGAAGTAGTGAGCACTATGGGAAGAATGCCTGCCTCCAGGGAAGTTGACACCAGAAGAATCAGAATGTCCACAACAGCAGAACTGTGTACAGAGACCACGGACACAGATGTGCCTTTTCAAGTCCCACACGGTGAAAAGAGGTGTCAGAAAAACAGAGCATGGACCCCAGTGCATGCACTACTAGTCAGGTCTAGGAGGCCATACACACAAGTGCTGAGGTGTACACCATACAAGATTTCCAGGCGCTCCCGGGAGAACTCCAAGGCTCTCCCCATCCTTGTGAAATCAGTCTCACCAAGAAGGGCCCCCCAACGCTCACTACAGCCTTGTCTTTGCAGTTTCCACACTTCTGCCTCCTGCCCTGTGTTCTGGACTTAGGCAGTGCCCAGAGCAGAGCAAGGGCCTAGGAGTACCCAGGCTAGCTAGGGATTCCTGCTCACAAGCTGTGGGAAGGTCATGGGGAACTCCCAGAGAGCACTTCCCAGGTCTGCCTGTCTTCACCACAGGAGGTGGACACAGTGGTGCTTATACCACCTCACAGCTCGTGATCAGGCTGAACTCCACAGGCTCCTCGGTCTCCCCCACCCCCGACATTTCCACACTTATCAAAGCAACAGTCCATACTTCCTTGCTGGGTCCTCTGTACCCCGGCTCTCAGATGAAGCAAACTGTCACACCCCATTTGTCATTGCAGCATTGTGTTTCCTTCCCACTCACTCCTGCCTGGTGATCCAAGACTTCCAGCGAGTGGTCTGCTGATGTCAGCTTGGGACTAGGGCAGGAAGCATGAGGGCTGTGACAGGGGCAGCTATTCCAACAGCTTAGGCCAAATCTCATTTCTGTGTAGTCCTACACCACAAGGATGAGGTGTAGATGTTTTTTTAAGAGAGAGGAGGTGCTG
Source organism: Peromyscus maniculatus bairdii (assembly GCF_049852395.1). Taxonomy (NCBI): domain Eukaryota; kingdom Metazoa; phylum Chordata; class Mammalia; order Rodentia; family Cricetidae; genus Peromyscus; species Peromyscus maniculatus. Next base: position 21,326,716 of record NC_134875.1, on the reverse strand, counting down.
GTCATTAGCCAAAAATGAACTGGAGAGGTGCCTGTGTCCTTTTCATTTCTGAACAAACCTAAACCAAAGAACGATTAGACAAGAAGTGAGGGACATTTGCACCCCAGGTAGTCACCAGAGGACCCACAGATGTTTGGAGATGACCAAACCACTTTGTCAACCAGGCACCAACCTGTAGACCAACCTTCAGTGTAGGCTGGACAGACTTTGGGGAGGAAATTCGAGGCAGCATGAGCTTCACTGTTTTGTAGTGAGCTGGGTGATCTGCATGCTCTATGAGCCTCACTTCCTGGGTCTATGAAACGATGCACACTTGTAAATTACCATGTGCTGGGTTTTCACGGCTCTGGGGAGAAACAGCAACAAACCAGTGACTGAGAAAATGGGCAGATGCACCCTGCGTTCTGCTGGCTCAAACCCAGGTGTTCATAGCATTTTCCTGCCTCTCAAAGCTCTAGGAGGCCGTCCTTCCTTGCCTCTTCTACCATCTGCTGGCTGCAGCTGTGTTGTGCATCTGCCAACACAGGATCTTCCCACTCCTGTGAGTCTCTGAATTTGCTAATCATTCCCATCCTTTCTAGTGTTTCTTCCAAAACAATTTATATGCATTTGAGTGAGCTTGAGTGGCAGACGCCAGAAGACGGTCAGAAGCTCTGGGTCTGGAGTCACAAGAGGGGTAACCCATCGATATGAGCACTGGAACCAGATTCCTGATCTCTGACAAGCCTAAGGTGCTCAGTCCATATCCCCTGCCCCGACTTTGGTGTTTTTCTCAGAATTCAAGTCCAATAGATTTAGGACCTCCTCAAACATACTGTGGTCTTATTTGAACTTAAATTAATTTACATGTGCGCACACACTCACAGACACACAGACACACACACACACACACACACACACACACACACACACTTACATTTACAAGGACTTTATTTCCAATACAGGGCATATGCTCCTATTACAGACTGGCATAGACTGGGGCACACTGTCCCAGTAAGTACAGTGCCTGTCACATGATGTGGTCAGTAAAGAGATGTTACACTTTTTAGCTATTAGCTTTCTTTGAAGCTATCCACACTGAGGCTCAGGGACATCCAAAGGGAAACACTATGACAGGGCTCCAGAGCATGAGTTCCATCATTAAACACATCACTTCTGCCCTTTGAGAAGGAACTGTGGGTAATGGAGAGAGGGCTCATCAGGGAAGAGCACTGACTGCTCATCCTGAAAACCTGGGTTGGACTCAGCTCTCACAGGGAGCCTCACAACACTCACTTAACTCCAGAACCAGGGATCTGCCTCTCTCCTCTGGCCTCTATATTCACAGCATTCGTGTGATGCCAAACAGGTCATGCAAAGACCCACACACCTGCATGCTGCATGGCAGGTCATGTGTTGATCTTCCCCTTACCATTCATCAAGGATGAGGGCCCACCATCAAGGAGAAGAGCTTGCTCACATCTCTATTGCTGATGTTTTCTGTCTTACCCTTCCCAGAGTCAGAGAGTTCCTCACAACACCTCTGTTTTCTGGCATGCATATTTGCATATTGGTAACCTTCACACAGTGGCCAAGAGAATCACTTTCCCTGGGAAGCTATTCAGATGCCTGCAACCTTTCTCATGGTGACAAATGGTTCAGCCTCAGGAATCATCAATCATGCCAGAACATTCGGGATGTTCTAATTCAATTATGATGTATGTCCAGCCTCTGAAAATCAGGGACTATTGCCAATGCAAGGGACAAACTGAAGACATGAGGAGAACAGGGATTCCTTTAGATCACTAGAATATTTCAGGAGGCAGATCACCTATGAACATGCCAGAAGCGTCTTACAGCAGCCCGATGTGCAGCAGAGGCCTCAAAGGCAGCATCATGCCCTTCCATAGTGTGCTTTAAACTTCAAAACCTGTAGCAAAGATCCCTCTGTTGGTGAGAGTCTTGGTACTGTTTGTGTAGTCAGGAACTCAAAAACCTTTCACCAGCATCAGCTGTCCCATCAGCCTCTTTCTGCCTCTAGGGACATCGATGTCACAATAAGAAACAAAACACACACACACACACACACACACACACACACACACACACACACACAAAATGAATAGGATTGTTTCATGAAGTGCAAACAGAGTCATTTATAAGGGTTTTTGGTACCTTTTCTCAAAATGACTTCCCTTGAACTAGAGGTATTTGACAGTGGCTACATCACTTGCTTGATCGTGCAAGGCCTTGGGTTCCATCCCTTTATATCATCCCTGAAATAAAGAAAAAGCATCCTGATTCTACAAACAAGAGCAAGAACTACACTACATTCTCCTATAGCTTTCCACCCTTTTGTTGGAAACCTGGAGTTCAACAAATCTGCTCTTAAATCAGATTTGTGTATAAGCTGATTGTGTGCATGAATCCCACCTTGCTTACAAAATCATCTACTAATACACATTTAAACTCTTTTAACTTCAGAAGTCTTAGTGGCCACTTGGCCATTTCCGCATCAACATCTGTAGGGGTATGCAGGTTGCCTGCCTCTGAATAAACAGTCCAGTAGTTGCACTATGGTTAACCTTATGAAAACATAAAACAGTAACAGAGTTTGCTTGGTTGCTTGGCTGGTGTCCTTGTTTATGGGCTACTTTTATGACAGTCTCCCTTAGCTAAGCCTAAATGCAAAGTCACCATGTATCCAAGTTTCTTGACAGTTCCTGTGACACTGAGACCTGCCAACCTGAATTGAATCCCCTCGTTCCATCCTGCAGGAACACTCCTTAGGCAGGAAGGTAAACAGTTCAAAATAGCTTCAGGCAGTCCCTGAAACTGATCAGACTCACTAGGCACCTCCTTGCTAGAGTAAGCAATAAGAAGCTGAGCATCCCTCACTGACAAGCCAAGCTGCCAAGAAGACTCTCAGACCAGACCAGCTGCCTGGAAGAAGCGGAAGCCAGCAGAGCTGCCTGGAAGAGGTTTAGACCAGCTGAGGCTCCTGGAAAGGAGACTCTCCAACCTTTGAGCTGTTGGAAGACTGTGCAGTGTGCTCCAGGCTCCCAGCTTTATGAGCTGTTACCTGTGCTTGGGTGGACTTTGGTGATGCAGCTTTGAGACTTTTGTGCTCCTGTAAGTAAGTAAGCCCTCACCCATATTCCTGTAAGTAACCCTAATAAAACTCACTGAATCACCAGGATGGACTTTGGTGGTACCCCTACTTTGATCTGTCTTGCTGCTCTACCCAGGAATAGTGTTGTCATACAGCACCAAGGATGACTTTGTACTTAACCTCCTGATGACTATGACTACAGCTGCACATCACCCAGCCTGAAGTAAATATTGAGGTTGACTCCAGTGCTTGGGGGCATACCAGGCAAGCATTCTACCAACTGTATACACCCTCAGGACACTGACAGTTTTCTGACATGGGTATATTATTTAACATTCCCATCACCTCTTAAAAACATTGGAACGTCTCATTGATTTATTTATTTGTTTGTTCACTTCGTTCGTTCATTCATTCATTCATTAACTTATTTATTGCTCAGCATTAGTATGGCATATTAGTTTTAACTGATCTTGATAAGTATACAAAAACCTACTTTATTTTGGTTTTGCCTATCATCTTCCTCATGACAAAAGATGCTAAAATTCTTTATACAGTTTCTTTGTCCAGTTGAGTTTTGTGATCTTTAAAATGCCCACTCAAATATCTTGCCTATCTTAAAAAGATTTATTTTATGTTAGTTATGTATAGTGTTGTGACTGTACATGTGCTCACCAATGCAGTACCAGTGATGACGAACAGAGGGCGGAGGGAGGAGCTCCAGGGAGGTTGTATTGCAAGCTAATGGTATTCTGGGTGCTAAGCAACCTCTGGACTTTTGCAGGCCTTGATTTGTTTCTATTATGTTTGATCTTTTTCTCATTGATTTCTATCTGACTTTTAAATTTGAATTATTGATCTGTATCAACTGTAGGGATGAGCGGTATTCCCCGCATGCTTATGTGGTGCCGTGAACATGCCCACCTGCTCTTTGCTCTCCTTTTCCTACCCTCACCCTGATCCTCTTCACTACTACTGCCTCTTCTCTCATTATGTCTGTTTCTTTTCCTTTAAGTCTTCATATTTGAGGGGAAGTATGCAATACTTGTTTTTCTGTATCTCTTCTTGTGGTTTCTGTTGCAAATCTCTTCCACATATGATCCCTTCTGTGGTTATGGGATTGGTGAGTGGCTGTATTCATCCTCTTTCCACATTTTCTTGAATTCATGGACTTGCACCTGTGGTATCATTGGAATTTAATCTTCAGTTCTTTTCAGCATACTCAATTCATCCCTCTTGTCATTAGTTCGAGTCATTTCTTTCCCTTAATGCAAACACCATTATCTCATTTTTGTTCTATTTTATTTTTTATGTATTTTTGAAGTTTTGAAACCAGGTTTTATTCTCGACCACTGGTGCATGTTATGGAGACAAGGCTGACCCCAAACTAGCCCAGAAGCTCCTGCTTCAGACTCCAAGGGCTGGGTTGCACATGAGGACAACACACCCGATATGTTTATATTTATTACAGCACAGTTGATTCTCCTATGTAGAGAATTTTCTAATATGTACATAACGACATTTTTCTCCTTCCTAAGCCTTCTCACTTCATTTCTGTCTCTTGCTTTATTTTACTACCTCCCCTGTGGCTTTAAATACAAACCTTCATGGCAAGCAAAAGCTTTTGTCTGTGGTTCCCACAGAACCATTTCCAGCATTGCCCTGTTAAGGGAGATCCTGCATTGTTCTGCAGCAGCTGGTTGGATTCTATTGTGTTAGCACCTGGGCCTTGATCTGCCTTTTGTGACCGCTACCTTTTATGTCTGGTACCTTCTGTTGCAAGTATGTGAATCTTATCTGGGAGTTTTCTAAAGGTTCAAAGCCTATGCAAAACCTAGTAACAGGATAACTCAGCAAAGTAAGATGTCCTGTGACTTTGGAATTGCTCTGACTTTTGTCTCTTTGAGGAGCTTTAAATAAGAGACTTCGTATGGAAACTGACTTGCTAAAGGTGTGAATTGTGTAACAATAAAATATCCTTTTGAAAAGGTAATCAGTCAGTTCACCAGAGGCTGACTCCCCTGCTGTCTCAGAAGTCTAGAATTCATCCAAGAGTGCCTCTGTTTCTACTTTCCATGGACATGCATAAAATCAATGCCTGATACAACATTTCCCCATAATTTTCTTGTTCCTTAAAGATTTTTATAGCTGCACCTCCCAAATAATAAAGGTCCATAGAGATGGAGTGATCTCCATGAATGGTTGGCAACCAGTATCAAATTTCTTTCCTTAGATATAGAGACAAATTGTATAAATGAGATCCCTATTTTTCTATTTAAAATGGAAGATTACACTGATTGGTATTTGAAACAAGTATCCTGATATAAAACAGACTTTTATACCCATATATTATGGTTTTATTCAGTGTATGGACATGCTATGACAGGTGTGTGTTTGTATGTGTAGGTGCAGTGTATGCCATCTTCCAGTGCCAAACTGTGCTGGCCTCAGAAAATCAGGTGTGGTATGTTCAGTTTGATTGTACGCTCTGGGAAAGGCATGGGAGTTCAGCACTTAAAGATATCAAGCAAAGAAGAGACACACACTGACCACCTCATAGCATCAGAATTTTGGTGCTGTAGCACCCAGCTCTTGCGTGTTTGATATGGCTTTAAAAATAATATATCGCAGAGCCCAGTGTGGCACAAGTGAGCTTGAATTGCTAGGATCTCAGAGTTTGAGGAGAAGGAAGAGATGTCCTGGGCCATCCTAGGCTACATTATGAAATCTCCTCAAAAGTAAATACACATTCCAGACTCTTTTACTTTTTTTTTTTTTTTTAACCAGCTTTGTTTTTTTGAGACAGGGTTTCTCTGTGTAGTTTTGGTGCGTGTCCTGAAGCTCACTCTGTAGACCAGACTGGCTTCAAACTCAGAGATCTGACTGGTTCTAACTCCCAAGTGCAGGTATTAAAGGCATGCACCACCACAGTCCAGCCAGACTCTTTTTATAAATTAAGTATTTTACTGAAGCACTGTGTGTTTAAATTAAACATATCCTTTATATAATTTTACTTTACTAGTGAATAATAATGTGTTATCCCTGCACTGGATGTTTCATTTTGGAAAACCTCATAGATATCCAGGCTATGAATATCTTTCTGCCAGTACACTTTTATCTCATTATATTAATAATGTAAGTACTTTGTGTTTTTCTTCCTTGACAATATCTTTGTATGTAGTTCAAGCTGCCATAGAATTCAGTGTGGAGCCCACCCTGGCCTCCCTTGCAATGGCTCATCCCTTGCTTCACAAATGTTGAGATTATTGATGAGAGGCCAGGCAGCCTGCTAATGAATTTTTCATAGACAGTCTCAAGAGCTACATTAGTTTCTTAGTCAGCTGTGGCTGCCAGAAGCACAGAACAGAAGGTAGCTGAAAACTATTCTTGACCATGTTGGACACTGAAGGTCCGAGATGAGAATATATCAGCATCATTAGAGTGTGCTGCATACTATCTTCCTGCCTGGCAGATGGCCTTCTCCCAAGCTGGTATGTCTTCACATGCTTCAGAGACCTCCACTGGGGTTCCTTAGGCTAAAGGCAGGAACTTAATTCATCCTGAGGTTGCCACCCTCAGGACCTCATCTGACTGCCTCCCCCTGAGCACATCTCTTAACACCACCACATTGTCATGCTGACATGAAGCCAGCCAAGCAGAAGTACAAAGGCAAGTGTTGTCTGAAGGACAACATGGCGGTGAAGGTTGCATTGCAGTGTATCGAATGCACTCAAGATTACCATACCTGTAAATGTTTGCATTGTGTCAACTGAGTCAGGTGCATGGGACATATTCCACATTTGCATTTAAAAGGTCATGGTACCACCAGGCAAGGAGGAAACACATACACATAGAGGAATAATTCTTGAGCCACCTGGTTGGTATGGGACAGTAGCTGCTGGGTTAACATTTGCAACTCTGCAAGGGGCCTGTAAATTCACAACTGCACAATCTCCTTACATAAGCAAGATTATCATATTCATGACGTTGACGCATTCACGTCATGTCTTTCCGCCTAGGGGTCTCTTTCCATCTCCAATTCTGATTTTTACAGTTCTTATGGTTTGTTCCTAGGCCCTATTTTAATTGCTTCACACTCTGGGTGGCAACTAAATCGTGTCATTTACAGTGCTGCTTTCTGTACAAAGCAAAGATGCTGGTGAACAAATGTTCATCATGTATTTAGCCTGACAACTGGGTTCGTGCATTACGCCTACTGTCCAGCTTCCTCTTCTTCTCTCCAATTTTGGAAACTCTGGTTGCTTTCCCTTTTTATTTTTGGACACTGCCCTGCATCGTGTAATACTTGGTAAGCTTCTTCCCACTCCCCTTTTCCACACTCTATTCAAATGATCATCTCTTGGTATCCTAACGCAGGAAATCTAGAGATTCCTTGACATTTACTCTCCTGATATGGATGGCTGACAGTGAAGCTGCAACATTCTAAGAAAGCGCGGCTGTGTAGTCCGCTCCCTAATACTTGAGGGGTTACTATGGGTGCCTGAAAGCGTCCACGTCGGCAGATGGAGAGAGAGCTAGTCCTTCTCTCAGAGACAAGAAACAGGAAATTGTGTGCACTGCAGAGCTAGCTCTCAAGGGGTGTCCACGTCCTAGGGTCTGGGAAGGAAAACGCAGCGGCAGCTGGCGAGGGAGGGACTGTGAATGCGCACAGGAGAACTCCATTATTGATCTCCTAGTCTCTGGTGATCTTGAATTGCACCATCACCAAAAGATGCCAGGAATCCATTATCCTCCCAGATGGTCTGACTCTTCCTCATCAGCGCCTAGGTAAGCTAGGTTCCCTTCCCTGTGCTTTGGACTACTCCCCTGCAAAAGAACCACTCCAGAAGCAGTGGCCTGAGTCTGCCCAGAGACACGCCTGCGCACTGGCGACCACCAAGGTCTGCGGACCCTGCGGCGGGCGGCACAGGCTCTGCAGATGCTCTTGGGCCCCACCCTCGGCCCGGGCCCGCCTCCGCTCACACGCACTTCCGGCGAGGCCTTGGCGCTGACAGCCTTTGTGCTCAGCCGACCCTGCCCCCCACCCCCAAAGCCCAGCCGACCGCCGCCCAGAGCCCCACAAGGTGGACTTTTATCTCCTTCAGGAGATGGACCTGATCTAGTTTTCCCCACGGCTGGGTAGAAAGTCCTAAGGGTGCCCTTTGATGAAGTAGTTTCTTCTAACTCAGAAAGAACAATAGCTAATTTGTAAACCATGAATGCAAACAAAACTAAGACCACCTTGAAACGTTTTTAACCCCTCATTCAGGGATCCAACAGAATTGACCCGATGCTTTAGTAAAGCCATGGACACGTATGCTATCTTGCTTCTCCAGGAGTGAAGAACTGAGTGCCAAACCGTGCTGGTTCCTTTAGAGCCAGATCTTGCTGATAACTTCAGGGCTCATCCAAGCCCTATTCCTGTGGTGGGCAGGGAAAAGCAGTGTTCCTAGTTCCTTGCTGATTCCTTACATGTATCGTGCTCAAATGTGTCTACTACCTCTCACATTACTAGGAAAATTTAAGACAATCCTTAAGTCAGCTTTGCGGTCAATATAAACACACAGTGCAAGCTGGGCAATGGTGGTGGATGCCTTTAACCCCAGCACTCTGGAGCCTGAGGCAGGAGAACTGCAGGTCGGAGGCCAACCTGGGTTGCCTATTAGGGAGGCCATTTCAAGAAAGGCCAGCCTTGGGTTGGGGAGCTGGCTTTGTGTGGAAAAGCACCTCTGTGTCAGCAGGAGGGCCTGAGTTTGACTCCCCAGAGCCAACATAAAACCAGACATTTGGCACAAGTGCATGGAATTCCAGCGTTCCTATAGGAAAGGAGAGGCAGAGACATGCGAATCTCCTGAAGCTCACAAATGAGTTAGCCTGTCTACAGTGTGGAAAAATTACAATGAGAGCCTGTCTCGTCACCCAACGTTATTCTCTGTCTTCCACATGAGCGCTGTTGTTCAAACAAGCTTGCATGCATACACATGGATACACACACACACACACACACACACACACACACACACACACACACACACTGAGAGAAAGCCAGCCATGGGGCCCTAGTTAGCCTTTATGAAGTGGAGACTGGAGGATGAAAACTTCAAAGGACTCCAGGCATACTGGCACAGGCCTTTAATCCCAGCACAGTCAGGAAGATCTCTCCATTTGTGGCCAGCCTGGTCTATACAGTGAGTTCCAGGATAGCCAGTGCTACACAGTGTGGCCAACCTTGCCTTGAAAAAAAAGCAAACAAATAACAAGAGTTCAAGATTACCCCTGTCTACATAGCAAATTTAAGGCCAGTCTGAGCTGCATAAGACCTGGTCTTAAAAGGGGGGGGGTGCACAAACAAAGAAAAGAAACAACGAAAGTGTGCTAGTCTGGCACCTGCTGTTTACAAAGGAAGAGGACAAGGAGTCCTCGAGCAAGCACCTGTTGTGCAAGCCTGAAATTGCCTTCACTTGAGTTCAAGCCCCCAAACCACACAAACGTGGATAGAGAAGCAACTCCACAGATGAGTCCTCAGACCTCTACATACATGGATACTGTGGTAATGCCCCTCCAAATCACGGCTGTATGAACAGTAACAACAAATACTTTAAAAGTGAGGAAGAAGAAAGTCACACAGGTAGGGATATTTTGAATCACTTCTAGGCCTTAGAGGGAGCTGTATTGAATGTAAAATGAGAGTCTGTCAATCAACTTTCAGATAATGGTTATTTTTAGGGAATCACCCATTGCAGGACTGGGCCCTTGAGGCAGGTGGTGAGGAACATCACTTTGAGCTTGTTGCTGAAGGTCTTGTTGTTCACTAACATGCAGGTGTCCATCTGCACGATGAATTTCAGGAAGGGTTCCATGTCGCCATCCAACAGCTCAGGAAACTGGATGGAGTTCTGCTGAAGCCTGAAATTTGGGGTGAGTGGAGCTGAGAGGGCCTTTATCAGCTGCCCTCAACCATCCGTTGCTTTGTTCTTGCTCTGCTGGACTTGCATTTACTCTGCTGGACTTGGCAGAAGTCAGCCCAGAAGCCTCACCAGAGGTGCTTCTGCATGGAGGTTTGGCTGAGGTTTCCCAAGGAAAACCACCCTTGGGAGTCCTAGGAGCTGGGGACGAGCCTAGGAAATGTGGAGGGGTGTTGTTAGGGTGGAACCCACTGCCAGTGGAGTGTAAGTAGAAGGTCCTAGTTCTGAAAATTTATGGATCCTCCTCAACATACCCCTCCCTACATATCCTTGAGCCTACGCCATAATTATTCCTACTTGGAAACTCAGCTTTGGCTGCTAGATGAATTAGATGGTGTGAACATGTTTTCCTTCTCCATGTGTCTCTTACCAAGAGAAATATTGGCTCCCTGACTGCAGATCTGGTACTTTTGCAGCATCACTAAGAACGACCAAATATTTGGAAACAATATAAAGCAGAATACTCAAAAAAATACTGCACCAGAAGTTGTTACAGCAAGGAGGATTAAATGTCAAGAAAGCTCCTAATTTTTTATACATGCTGCCCTGCAATTCTGTGAAATATTGTCCTGGGCAGAGTCAGTTCCTAACAATAAAGCTTGATTCTTTGTAACCATCAGGAGGAAGTGTGAATTTGCTTGCAAGACAATATAGTCAGGTGGTGGTGGTGGAGGAGGAGCTTATCTCACCACTTCTTCAGCATTTTATTGGCAAGTTATAGTTCACAGTCCCCACCCACACTCCAAAATATAATTGCCATACACCGAGTTACTGCCATTTGTCTTAAAAATGTGAAGATTTTTTTTTTAATTAGTAGGGATGGATATCCAACCCAGGACCTTTCATACTGTGCTACTAGGGATACATTTTTCATTGATTGGGACAGGGTTTCATGTGGCCCAGGGCTAGTCTCCAATTCACTATGTAACCAAAGCTTGCAGTGAACTACCAATGTCTCTCCAAATGCATAGGATTATCATGCCCAATTTATATAGTGCTAGGGATCAAACTCAGGACCTTGTGCATACAACGTAGGCAAGCTACCAACTGAGCTACATTCTAGCCCAGCATTTGCTTTTTAATATTTATATATATTATGTATCACATATATTTTATACATTCTATATCTTATTTATATATTTATTGTTATTGTATATATATATATGTGTGTGTGTGTGTGTGTGTGTGTGTGTGTGTGTGTGTGTGTATGTGTATGGTGCATGTGTGCGGGCAGGCATGTGCATGGCGGCATGTGGGCATCAGGGCTTTTACTTAATGAGTCATTTTGCTGGCCCAGCGTTTGCTTTTTTGAGATAGTCTCATTACAAAACCCAGCCATGTCTCAACCTCAAGATTTTCCAGCTTCTTGTTAGTGGGGTTTCAGGTAAAAACCATAATGCCTGGTACAAGTTTAATTTATCAAGAAAAAAATCAGTAAGAAATAATTGTATTAATTAAAAAGAGCATTGGCAAACTAACTTTGCACCAGAGTTACCTGTGTCCTAAGAACCTGAACAGATAATGCTAGTGGGAATTAAGGTTGCAGAACTATTGGTACAGATCAGATGGATTTAAAACTAGGTAATCCTGGACTATCTAATTACAAAAACTCATAATATTAGAAGGCTATGGAAGTATGTTATAGTCTTCTACAAGCTGGGAATGACTGAAATTTATAAAGCAAGAAAAAGACCTCAATTTTGCAACCATAATGAACTGATTCTGGCAATACCAGAAAGAACAGGGAAGCAATTATCCTTTAAGGCTCCAGAATGGAACATTCATTCCAATATTGTTTTACTCTGGTAGAAGCCATACCAAATCTGGGCATGGTAACTCCCACCTGTAATCCCAGAACTTGTGTGGTGAGGCAGGAGGACCGCTAAAAGTTCAAGGCTGGCCTGGGAGATAAGGGAAGACCCTATTTCAAAAATAAATGAAAAAAATATAGATACCAGGAACACATTGATACAGCACACAGAAACATATCCTTTCTGTGATATGCCAAGTAAAAGTAAGCAATTTTAATTACAAGGCATCATCAGATTAAGGTATATGCAAGGACATGTTACAAAACGGTTGATGAATTTTTCTAAAACCAATGCACCAAGGGCCAGGCCCTTTGAAGGAACCCATAAGAGAAAATAATATGAGATGGGAATACATACATTAGACTAAATTCAATCTCAGAACATATGCATACTCCCCAACACAGTACATCCAGTTGTGACCTCAATACAAACTTCCACCATTGTCTGTTTGCCTAGGGAAACTGAGGCCAGCCTGTGATCACCCCCACACCCACAAAGCAAGCTACCAGAGAGTGAACTCAGAGTCTGCAGCATGCCAGGCAAGCCATTTGAGCTACAGCCCCAGCAATTTTCCTTTTCTCAGTCCAGGGTCTTAGTCTGTAGGCAGAGTGACCTTAACCTCATGGCAATCTTCCTTCCTCAACCTCTGAAGTACTGGGATTACTGAAATGAGCTACTACACTCTCCCCACACCCTCTTGGTGAAAGCCTTGAGCACACTTCACTATGCTCCACTAACCCTGTTAGTGCTTTTCCAGGACCAGCGCCTGAGGTAACCACATAGCCCTGTAGGATGAGATCACCCTAGCGCCGAAGTCAGCACAGGTCCCGCCCACACGCTCCTCCTCTTCCTGAGATCCAGGGCCCGCCTCCGCTCCCACGCACTTCCGGCGACGCCCAGGCTCTGACAGCCTCTGCGCTCAGCCGAGCCTCTGAAGCCCAGCCGACGTCGCCAAGCCCAGCGGTCCTCTGCAGAGCCCGGCCACCCCGCCACGAGCCCAGCAGAGCGAGCGCAGCGCCATGGAACGCCGTATCAAGTGGACAAAGGCCCTCATCGCCTGGCCCACCCTGCTGCGTGACAGGCCGCGTCCGGGGAACCCCATCCCGTTTCCCGAGCTGTTTGATGGCCACACCGACCGCCTCCCGGAGTTCATCGTGCAGACGGGCGCCTACATGATGGTGGACGACAAGACCTTCGACTGCGACGAAGTCAAGGTGACGTTCCTCATCACCCGCCTCAAGGGCCGGGCCCTTGCGTGGGTGATCCCCTACATCCAGCAGAAAAGCCCCCTGCTAAGCGATTACAAAGGCTTCCTGGCTGAGATGAAGCGTGTGTTCGGGTGGATAGACGACGGGTGGGAAGAAATAGAGGCGGAGAAGAGGAAGCAGGCGGAGGAGAGGAGGAAGGAGGAGGATGAGAGGAGGAAGAAGAGGATTGAGAGGAGGAAGAAGAAGAAGGAGGAGAAGGAGAAGAAGGAGAAGGAGGAGAAGGAGAGGAAGGAGAAGGAGGAGAAGGAGAAGAAGGAGAAGGAGGAGGCGGAGAAGAAGGAGGAGGAGGAGAAGAAGGAAGAGGAGGAGGAGAAGAAGGAAGAGGAGGAGGAGAAGAAGGAAGAGGAGGAGGAGAAGAAGGAAGAGGAGAAGGTAAAGGAGGAGGAGGTGAAGGAGGAAAAGGAGGAGGAGGTGAAGGAGGAGGAGAAGAAGGAGGAGGTGAAGGAGGAGGAGAAGGAGGAGGAGGTGAAGGAGGAGGAGGAGGAGGAGAAGGAGGAGGTGAAGGAGGAGGTGAAGGAGGAGGAGGAGAAGGAGGAGGTGAAGGAGGAGGAGGAGAAGAAGGAGGAGGCGAAGGAGGAGGAGGTGGAGGAGGAGGAGAAGGAGAATTAGGACTTCTAGGCCGCCAGCTCCCCAGGCCTGGGGCGGGGGCTCTGCGAGGGTGGGCTGCTGCCAAGCTCGCATCGCTGCAGCCAGGATCGCCTGGGCGCCCTCCCACCGCGCCTCCCTCCTTCCCGAGCCCCCCTCCCCCCCTCTGAGATCTCGCATGCGCACCCGTGTCCCTCCTATGTCCTCCTTGCCTTTGTTCCAAGAATAGCTCTCCAGGCTCCCGCTGCTGTCGCTGTGGGGCCTGGCTCTGGAGAGCACAATGCCTCCCAGGGCTGACAGCCCAGCCCCTCCCAGACACGTTTGGACACTGTCCTGGGCTCCAGCTGCCATCAGGATGGGGCCCTGTCACATAACGGACAGATCGCCCGCCGCCAGACGCTGTCGACTGCCTCCTGCCCGGTGGACAGCCTGTGCCCATCTACCCACAAGGCCTGCCCTGCCGCTGCCATTTCAAGCCCCTGCACCCACCATCTGTGGACGTGGACGGACTGCTGCCCTGAAGGCTCTGGACTCACGTGGGAGGTACCTGAGCCACCCACAGCCCATGGACATTGATTCACCTTCAGCGGGACCCATTCCCACCCTGCTCCCCGAGATCTCTTGTCTCTCGTTTTGTCAAGTGGACCAGTTCATTTTCCTGAGAGTCCAGTTTTCTTTTTGAATTTGCAGCTGTCTCTCTGGTGTGTGTGCCTTTGTTCAACACAGTAACCCCTGTGCTCTTTCCAGCTCGTCTGCCCTACTTGTCCCAAAGCCTCTTCCTTACTTTCAATAAATGTCAGATGCTGTTTAAAAAGAAATTGAGTCTTCCTTGGTATGGCATCTTACAGTCCCCACCCCCACACTCCCTCCCCTGCTGAGGAGCCCTTCCTTGTTCAAGAGGTATGTGTGTGGGCTGCTATTCATTGACTTATATTAACCTCTATAAAATCCTTTTGTTATCCTGCTGGAAGCCACAGAGTAAATCTTTATATCATATCAGTCTATAGCCATGTGACTAGTATGAACCAGGAGGCTTCTTATAAAAGACTCCTGATTTCTAAAAATATTAAAATTGAATTCTCTAATTATTATTAACCACAAATATCACACTTGTTGGTGAATTATATCAGTGTTATTTAACACATTACTCAGGGAACTAACAGAAAAATCAATCTTTTAAAAAGGCATTTATAGAGTCCTGATTTTCTAGGCAATGGGGAAAATACATAACAGGATCGTGAATTTAGCCCCCAAACTGGTTGATACTCTGCAGGATGGTGAAGATACAGATTTCCTGAGGTAGACGTGGTATTATACATCTTTTGTTCCAGCACTTGCGGGACCTTACTCAGGTATTACTAATAAACACACAGTGGAAGCTGGGCAATGGTGGTGGATGCCTTTAACCCCAGCACTCTGGAGCCTGAGGCAGGAGAACTGCAGGTCGGAGGCCAACCTGGGTTGCCTATTAGAGAGGCCATTTCAATCAAGTATTACTCAGGCCCTCCTGCTGACACAGAGGTGCTTTTCCACACAAAGCCAGCTCCCCAACCCAAGGCTGGCCTTTCTTGAAATGGCCTCCCTAATAGGCAACCCAGGTTGGCCTCCGACCTGCAGTTCTCCTGCCTCAGGCTCCAGAGTGCTGGGGTTAAAGGCATCCACCACCATTGCCCAGCTTGCACTGTGTGTTTATATTGACCGCAAAGCTGACTTAAGGATTGTCTTAAATTTTCCTAGTAATGTGAGAGGTAGTAGACACATTTGAGCACGATACATGTAAGGAATCAGCAAGGAACTAGGAACACTGCTTTTCCCTGCCCACCACAGGAATAGGGCTTGGATGAGCCCTGAAGTTATCAGCAAGATCTGGCTCTAAAGGAACCAGCACGGTTTGGCACTCAGTTCTTCACTCCTGGAGAAGCAAGATAGCATACGTGTCCATGGCTTTACTAAAGCATCGGGTCAATTCTGTTGGATCCCTGAATGAGGGGTTAAAAACGTTTCAAGGTGGTCTTAGTTTTGTTTGCATTCATGGTTTACAAATTAGCTATTGTTCTTTCTGAGTTAGAAGAAACTACTTCATCAAAGGGCACCCTTAGGACTTTCTACCCAGCCGTGGGGAAAACTAGATCAGGTCCATCTCCTGAAGGAGATAAAAGTCCACCTTGTGGGGCTCTGGGCGGCGGTCGGCTGGGCTTTGGGGGTGGGGGGCAGGGTCGGCTGAGCACAAAGGCTGTCAGCGCCAAGGCCTCGCCGGAAGTGCGTGTGAGCGGAGGCGGGCCCGGGCCGAGGGTGGGGCCCAAGAGCATCTGCAGAGCCTGTGCCGCCCGCCGCAGGGTCCGCAGACCTTGGTGGTCGCCAGTGCGCAGGCGTGTCTCTGGGCAGACTCAGGCCACTGCTTCTGGAGTGGTTCTTTTGCAGGGGAGTAGTCCAAAGCACAGGGAAGGGAACCTAGCTTACCTAGGCGCTGATGAGGAAGAGTCAGACCGTCTGGGAGGATAATGGATTCCTGGCATCTTTTGGTGATGGTGCAATTCAAGATCACCAGAGACTAGGAGATCAATAATGGAGTTCTCCTGTGCGCATTCACAGTCCCTCCCTCGCCAGCTGCCGCTGCGTTTTCCTTCCCAGACCCTAGGACGTGGACACCCCTTGAGAGCTAGCTCTGCAGTGCACACAATTTCCTGTTTCTTGTCTCTGAGAGAAGGACTAGCTCTCTCTCCATCTGCCGACGTGGACGCTTTCAGGCACCCATAGTAACCCCTCAAGTATTAGGGAGCGGACTACACAGCCGTGCTTTCTTAGAATGTTGCAGCTTCACTGTCAGCCATCCATATCAGGAGAGTAAATGTCAAGGAATCTCTAGATTTCCTGCGTTAGGATACCAAGAGATGATCATTTGAATAGAGTGTGGAAAAGGGGAGTGGGAAGAAGCTTACCAAGTATTACACGATGCAGGGCAGTGTCCAAAAATAAAAAGGGAAAGCAACCAGAGTTTCCAAAATTGGAGAGAAGAAGAGGAAGCTGGACAGTAGGCGTAATGCACGAACCCAGTTGTCAGGCTAAATACATGATGAACATTTGTTCACCAGCATCTTTGCTTTGTACAGAAAGCAGCACTGTAAATGACACGATTTAGTTGCCACCCAGAGTGTGAAGCAATTAAAATAGGGCCTAGGAACAAACCATAAGAACTGTAAAAATCAGAATTGGAGATGGAAAGAGACCCCTAGGCGGAAAGACATGACGTGAATGCGTCAACGTCATGAATATGATAATCTTGCTTATGTAAGGAGATTGTGCAGTTGTGAATTTACAGGCCCCTTGCAGAGTTGCAAATGTTAACCCAGCAGCTACTGTCCCATACCAACCAGGTGGCTCAAGAATTATTCCTCTATGTGTATGTGTTTCCTCCTTGCCTGGTGGTACCATGACCTTTTAAATGCAAATGTGGAATATGTCCCATGCACCTGACTCAGTTGACACAATGCAAACATTTACAGGTATGGTAATCTTGAGTGCATTCGATACACTGCAATGCAACCTTCACCGCCATGTTGTCCTTCAGACAACACTTGCCTTTGTACTTCTGCTTGGCTGGCTTCATGTCAGCATGACAATGTGGTGGTGTTAAGAGATGTGCTCAGGGGGAGGCAGTCAGATGAGGTCCTGAGGGTGGCAACCTCAGGATGAATTAAGTTCCTGCCTTTAGCCTAAGGAACCCCAGTGGAGGTCTCTGAAGCATGTGAAGACATACCAGCTTGGGAGAAGGCCATCTGCCAGGCAGGAAGATAGTATGCAGCACACTCTAATGATGCTGATATATTCTCATCTCGGACCTTCAGTGTCCAACATGGTCAAGAATAGTTTTCAGCTACCTTCTGTTCTGTGCTTCTGGCAGCCACAGCTGACTAAGAAACTAATGTAGCTCTTGAGACTGTCTATGAAAAATTCATTAGCAGGCTGCCTGGCCTCTCATCAATAATCTCAACATTTGTGAAGCAAGGGATGAGCCATTGCAAGGGAGGCCAGGGTGGGCTCCACACTGAATTCTATGGCAGCTTGAACTACATACAAAGATATTGTCAAGGAAGAAAAACACAAAGTACTTACATTATTAATATAATGAGATAAAAGTGTACTGGCAGAAAGATATTCATAGCCTGGATATCTATGAGGTTTTCCAAAATGAAACATCCAGTGCAGGGATAACACATTATTATTCACTAGTAAAGTAAAATTATATAAAGGATATGTTTAATTTAAACACACAGTGCTTCAGTAAAATACTTAATTTATAAAAAGAGTCTGGCTGGACTGTGGTGGTGCATGCCTTTAATACCTGCACTTGGGAGTTAGAACCAGTCAGATCTCTGAGTTTGAAGCCAGTCTGGTCTACAGAGTGAGCTTCAGGACACGCACCAAAACTACACAGAGAAACCCTGTCTCAAAAAAACAAAGCTGGTTAAAAAAAAAAAAAAAAGTAAAAGAGTCTGGAATGTGTATTTACTTTTGAGGAGATTTCATAATGTAGCCTAGGATGGCCCAGGACATCTCTTCCTTCTCCTCAAACTCTGAGATCCTAGCAATTCAAGCTCACTTGTGCCACACTGGGCTCTGCGATATATTATTTTTAAAGCCATATCAAACACGCAAGAGCTGGGTGCTACAGCACCAAAATTCTGATGCTATGAGGTGGTCAGTGTGTGTCTCTTCTTTGCTTGATATCTTTAAGTGCTGAACTCCCATGCCTTTCCCAGAGCGTACAATCAAACTGAACATACCACACCTGATTTTCTGAGGCCAGCACAGTTTGGCACTGGAAGATGGCATACACTGCACCTACACATACAAACACACACCTGTCATAGCATGTCCATACACTGAATAAAACCATAATATATGGGTATAAAAGTCTGTTTTATATCAGGATACTTGTTTCAAATACCAATCAGTGTAATCTTCCATTTTAAATAGAAAAATAGGGATCTCATTTATACAATTTGTCTCTATATCTAAGGAAAGAAATTTGATACTGGTTGCCAACCATTCATGGAGATCACTCCATCTCTATGGACCTTTATTATTTGGGAGGTGCAGCTATAAAAATCTTTAAGGAACAAGAAAATTATGGGGAAATGTTGTATCAGGCATTGATTTTATGCATGTCCATGGAAAGTAGAAACAGAGGCACTCTTGGATGAATTCTAGACTTCTGAGACAGCAGGGGAGTCAGCCTCTGGTGAACTGACTGATTACCTTTTCAAAAGGATATTTTATTGTTACACAATTCACACCTTTAGCAAGTCAGTTTCCATACGAAGTCTCTTATTTAAAGCTCCTCAAAGAGACAAAAGTCAGAGCAATTCCAAAGTCACAGGACATCTTACTTTGCTGAGTTATCCTGTTACTAGGTTTTGCATAGGCTTTGAACCTTTAGAAAACTCCCAGATAAGATTCACATACTTGCAACAGAAGGTACCAGACATAAAAGGTAGCGGTCACAAAAGGCAGATCAAGGCCCAGGTGCTAACACAATAGAATCCAACCAGCTGCTGCAGAACAATGCAGGATCTCCCTTAACAGGGCAATGCTGGAAATGGTTCTGTGGGAACCACAGACAAAAGCTTTTGCTTGCCATGAAGGTTTGTATTTAAAGCCACAGGGGAGGTAGTAAAATAAAGCAAGAGACAGAAATGAAGTGAGAAGGCTTAGGAAGGAGAAAAATGTCGTTATGTACATATTAGAAAATTCTCTACATAGGAGAATCAACTGTGCTGTAATAAATATAAACATATCGGGTGTGTTGTCCTCATGTGCAACCCAGCCCTTGGAGTCTGAAGCAGGAGCTTCTGGGCTAGTTTGGGGTCAGCCTTGTCTCCATAACATGCACCAGTGGTCGAGAATAAAACCTGGTTTCAAAACTTCAAAAATACATAAAAAATAAAATAGAACAAAAATGAGATAATGGTGTTTGCATTAAGGGAAAGAAATGACTCGAACTAATGACAAGAGGGATGAATTGAGTATGCTGAAAAGAACTGAAGATTAAATTCCAATGATACCACAGGTGCAAGTCCATGAATTCAAGAAAATGTGGAAAGAGGATGAATACAGCCACTCACCAATCCCATAACCACAGAAGGGATCATATGTGGAAGAGATTTGCAACAGAAACCACAAGAAGAGATACAGAAAAACAAGTATTGCATACTTCCCCTCAAATATGAAGACTTAAAGGAAAAGAAACAGACATAATGAGAGAAGAGGCAGTAGTAGTGAAGAGGATCAGGGTGAGGGTAGGAAAAGGAGAGCAAAGAGCAGGTGGGCATGTTCACGGCACCACATAAGCATGCGGGGAATACCGCTCATCCCTACAGTTGATACAGATCAATAATTCAAATTTAAAAGTCAGATAGAAATCAATGAGAAAAAGATCAAACATAATAGAAACAAATCAAGGCCTGCAAAAGTCCAGAGGTTGCTTAGCACCCAGAATACCATTAGCTTGCAATACAACCTCCCTGGAGCTCCTCCCTCCGCCCTCTGTTCGTCATCACTGGTACTGCATTGGTGAGCACATGTACAGTCACAACACTATACATAACTAACATAAAATAAATCTTTTTAAGATAGGCAAGATATTTGAGTGGGCATTTTAAAGATCACAAAACTCAACTGGACAAAGAAACTGTATAAAGAATTTTAGCATCTTTTGTCATGAGGAAGATGATAGGCAAAACCAAAATAAAGTAGGTTTTTGTATACTTATCAAGATCAGTTAAAACTAATATGCCATACTAATGCTGAGCAATAAATAAGTTAATGAATGAATGAATGAACGAACGAAGTGAACAAACAAATAAATAAATCAATGAGACGTTCCAATGTTTTTAAGAGGTGATGGGAATGTTAAATAATATACCCATGTCAGAAAACTGTCAGTGTCCTGAGGGTGTATACAGTTGGTAGAATGCTTGCCTGGTATGCCCCCAAGCACTGGAGTCAACCTCAATATTTACTTCAGGCTGGGTGATGTGCAGCTGTAGTCATAGTCATCAGGAGGTTAAGTACAAAGTCATCCTTGGTGCTGTATGACAACACTATTCCTGGGTAGAGCAGCAAGACAGATCAAAGTAGGGGTACCACCAAAGTCCATCCTGGTGATTCAGTGAGTTTTATTAGGGTTACTTACAGGAATATGGGTGAGGGCTTACTTACTTACAGGAGCACAAAAGTCTCAAAGCTGCATCACCAAAGTCCACCCAAGCACAGGTAACAGCTCATAAAGCTGGGAGCCTGGAGCACACTGCACAGTCTTCCAACAGCTCAAAGGTTGGAGAGTCTCCTTTCCAGGAGCCTCAGCTGGTCTAAACCTCTTCCAGGCAGCTCTGCTGGCTTCCGCTTCTTCCAGGCAGCTGGTCTGGTCTGAGAGTCTTCTTGGCAGCTTGGCTTGTCAGTGAGGGATGCTCAGCTTCTTATTGCTTACTCTAGCAAGGAGGTGCCTAGTGAGTCTGATCAGTTTCAGGGACTGCCTGAAGCTATTTTGAACTGTTTACCTTCCTGCCTAAGGAGTGTTCCTGCAGGATGGAACGAGGGGATTCAATTCAGGTTGGCAGGTCTCAGTGTCACAGGAACTGTCAAGAAACTTGGATACATGGTGACTTTGCATTTAGGCTTAGCTAAGGGAGACTGTCATAAAAGTAGCCCATAAACAAGGACACCAGCCAAGCAACCAAGCAAACTCTGTTACTGTTTTATGTTTTCATAAGGTTAACCATAGTGCAACTACTGGACTGTTTATTCAGAGGCAGGCAACCTGCATACCCCTACAGATGTTGATGCGGAAATGGCCAAGTGGCCACTAAGACTTCTGAAGTTAAAAGAGTTTAAATGTGTATTAGTAGATGATTTTGTAAGCAAGGTGGGATTCATGCACACAATCAGCTTATACACAAATCTGATTTAAGAGCAGATTTGTTGAACTCCAGGTTTCCAACAAAAGGGTGGAAAGCTATAGGAGAATGTAGTGTAGTTCTTGCTCTTGTTTGTAGAATCAGGATGCTTTTTCTTTATTTCAGGGATGATATAAAGGGATGGAACCCAAGGCCTTGCACGATCAAGCAAGTGATGTAGCCACTGTCAAATACCTCTAGTTCAAGGGAAGTCATTTTGAGAAAAGGTACCAAAAACCCTTATAAATGACTCTGTTTGCACTTCATGAAACAATCCTATTCATTTTGTGTGTGTGTGTGTGTGTGTGTGTGTGTGTGTGTGTGTGTGTGTTTTGTTTCTTATTGTGACATCGATGTCCCTAGAGGCAGAAAGAGGCTGATGGGACAGCTGATGCTGGTGAAAGGTTTTTGAGTTCCTGACTACACAAACAGTACCAAGACTCTCACCAACAGAGGGATCTTTGCTACAGGTTTTGAAGTTTAAAGCACACTATGGAAGGGCATGATGCTGCCTTTGAGGCCTCTGCTGCACATCGGGCTGCTGTAAGACGCTTCTGGCATGTTCATAGGTGATCTGCCTCCTGAAATATTCTAGTGATCTAAAGGAATCCCTGTTCTCCTCATGTCTTCAGTTTGTCCCTTGCATTGGCAATAGTCCCTGATTTTCAGAGGCTGGACATACATCATAATTGAATTAGAACATCCCGAATGTTCTGGCATGATTGATGATTCCTGAGGCTGAACCATTTGTCACCATGAGAAAGGTTGCAGGCATCTGAATAGCTTCCCAGGGAAAGTGATTCTCTTGGCCACTGTGTGAAGGTTACCAATATGCAAATATGCATGCCAGAAAACAGAGGTGTTGTGAGGAACTCTCTGACTCTGGGAAGGGTAAGACAGAAAACATCAGCAATAGAGATGTGAGCAAGCTCTTCTCC
Organism: Peromyscus maniculatus bairdii; assembly: GCF_049852395.1. NCBI lineage: Eukaryota > Metazoa > Chordata > Mammalia > Rodentia > Cricetidae > Peromyscus > Peromyscus maniculatus. The sequence goes on along the minus strand of NC_134875.1, from coordinate 21,304,106 downwards.
TTGATGGTGGGCCCTCATCCTTGATGAATGGTAAGGGGAAGATCAACACATGACCTGCCATGCAGCATGCAGGTGTGTGGGTCTTTGCATGACCTGTTTGGCATCACACGAATGCTGTGAATATAGAGGCCAGAGGAGAGAGGCAGATCCCTGGTTCTGGAGTTAAGTGAGTGTTGTGAGGCTCCCTGTGAGAGCTGAGTCCAACCCAGGTTTTCAGGATGAGCAGTCAGTGCTCTTCCCTGATGAGCCCTCTCTCCATTACCCACAGTTCCTTCTCAAAGGGCAGAAGTGATGTGTTTAATGATGGAACTCATGCTCTGGAGCCCTGTCATAGTGTTTCCCTTTGGATGTCCCTGAGCCTCAGTGTGGATAGCTTCAAAGAAAGCTAATAGCTAAAAAGTGTAACATCTCTTTACTGACCACATCATGTGACAGGCACTGTACTTACTGGGACAGTGTGCCCCAGTCTATGCCAGTCTGTAATAGGAGCATATGCCCTGTATTGGAAATAAAGTCCTTGTAAATGTAAGTGTGTGTGTGTGTGTGTGTGTGTGTGTGTGTGTGTGTGTGTCTGTGTGTCTGTGAGTGTGTGCGCACATGTAAATTAATTTAAGTTCAAATAAGACCACAGTATGTTTGAGGAGGTCCTAAATCTATTGGACTTGAATTCTGAGAAAAACACCAAAGTCGGGGCAGGGGATATGGACTGAGCACCTTAGGCTTGTCAGAGATCAGGAATCTGGTTCCAGTGCTCATATCGATGGGTTACCCCTCTTGTGACTCCAGACCCAGAGCTTCTGACCGTCTTCTGGCGTCTGCCACTCAAGCTCACTCAAATGCATATAAATTGTTTTGGAAGAAACACTAGAAAGGATGGGAATGATTAGCAAATTCAGAGACTCACAGGAGTGGGAAGATCCTGTGTTGGCAGATGCACAACACAGCTGCAGCCAGCAGATGGTAGAAGAGGCAAGGAAGGACGGCCTCCTAGAGCTTTGAGAGGCAGGAAAATGCTATGAACACCTGGGTTTGAGCCAGCAGAACGCAGGGTGCATCTGCCCATTTTCTCAGTCACTGGTTTGTTGCTGTTTCTCCCCAGAGCCGTGAAAACCCAGCACATGGTAATTTACAAGTGTGCATCGTTTCATAGACCCAGGAAGTGAGGCTCATAGAGCATGCAGATCACCCAGCTCACTACAAAACAGTGAAGCTCATGCTGCCTCGAATTTCCTCCCCAAAGTCTGTCCAGCCTACACTGAAGGTTGGTCTACAGGTTGGTGCCTGGTTGACAAAGTGGTTTGGTCATCTCCAAACATCTGTGGGTCCTCTGGTGACTACCTGGGGTGCAAATGTCCCTCACTTCTTGTCTAATCGTTCTTTGGTTTAGGTTTGTTCAGAAATGAAAAGGACACAGGCACCTCTCCAGTTCATTTTTGGCTAATGACCAGCACCTCCTCTCTCTTAAAAAAACATCTACACCTCATCCTTGTGGTGTAGGACTACACAGAAATGAGATTTGGCCTAAGCTGTTGGAATAGCTGCCCCTGTCACAGCCCTCATGCTTCCTGCCCTAGTCCCAAGCTGACATCAGCAGACCACTCGCTGGAAGTCTTGGATCACCAGGCAGGAGTGAGTGGGAAGGAAACACAATGCTGCAATGACAAATGGGGTGTGACAGTTTGCTTCATCTGAGAGCCGGGGTACAGAGGACCCAGCAAGGAAGTATGGACTGTTGCTTTGATAAGTGTGGAAATGTCGGGGGTGGGGGAGACCGAGGAGCCTGTGGAGTTCAGCCTGATCACGAGCTGTGAGGTGGTATAAGCACCACTGTGTCCACCTCCTGTGGTGAAGACAGGCAGACCTGGGAAGTGCTCTCTGGGAGTTCCCCATGACCTTCCCACAGCTTGTGAGCAGGAATCCCTAGCTAGCCTGGGTACTCCTAGGCCCTTGCTCTGCTCTGGGCACTGCCTAAGTCCAGAACACAGGGCAGGAGGCAGAAGTGTGGAAACTGCAAAGACAAGGCTGTAGTGAGCGTTGGGGGGCCCTTCTTGGTGAGACTGATTTCACAAGGATGGGGAGAGCCTTGGAGTTCTCCCGGGAGCGCCTGGAAATCTTGTATGGTGTACACCTCAGCACTTGTGTGTATGGCCTCCTAGACCTGACTAGTAGTGCATGCACTGGGGTCCATGCTCTGTTTTTCTGACACCTCTTTTCACCGTGTGGGACTTGAAAAGGCACATCTGTGTCCGTGGTCTCTGTACACAGTTCTGCTGTTGTGGACATTCTGATTCTTCTGGTGTCAACTTCCCTGGAGGCAGGCATTCTTCCCATAGTGCTCACTACTTCCTGAGGGTAGTTCTGGGGTGCCACTCCTACCCACCAGCTCTTCTCCCAGCCCTCAGCACCCTCTCTGCCTGTGTGCCTCCTGAATTGCTCCTTGAAGTGGGCATCTGAAGGATGTGTGTACGGATCCCACCTCAGGGTCACCCGTGGAGTGTTACCAGAAGAGGCTATGAGCCCAGTTCAGGGTGTCCCGGGCGGGGCATGCAGCATTCCTGAGATTGACCAGTGTCGAGGAGAAATGACATGGAGTAGTACATATAGGGGAGAGGGAGAAGTCCTGGGAGTGGCTGGCTGCTGATTTCCGTGTTCGTTAGGAGTAGAATGGCGCCCTTGGTTGTTCCAGAAGGTCTCTTCAGGCCAGGGAGAGTGGGTGTGCTCGTGACCACCTTCCCTGATCCTCCTGAGAACAGCTTGGTGGCAACTTCTTGTTTCAGTTCCATGTCAGGGCCCTAGGGACTTCTGTGGAGCCCTTGGAGAGGCCCTGAGACCCAGGCAGGCTCCAGGGGCAGAGGTTGGGGGGGAGGCATCACTGCCTCTTCTGTGGCCAGAATGTGAGCCTGGTGTGTGAGTGTTTGTGAGCACACACGTGCGTGCGTGCCCACGTTTGAGCAAAGGTCAGCATGCCAGTAGCAATGAGGCAGTGTGGTGAATGTAGCAGTGGGACCCATGCGCATGCCAGGCCCAGATCTAGGAGAAAGCATGACTCTCCTAATCCCACTGGAGTGGTCCAATCTGGTTCCTCTAAATGGTCTGTGCCAGGATGTAGACCGTCTGTCACCCATAGTTGTTCACATCTTGGGGGTAGTCTGTCCTACAGGAAAGCCTGCCTTTGTCCGCAATTCCAGGTGACTGGAGCCTGAGGACAGTGACTCAGCTCTGTACCTTCAACCTTATACAGGAATGACACAGGTCAGGCATCACAGATCTCAGGAGAGACACTCTGTGAGTGAGTAACACGTCTCTACAAGGAAGTAAACAAGTGACCCACAGTGAAGGGGAGAGGGGCAAAGTGAAGGCAGGGACCACAGACATCCTGGTTTGTGCTTAACCATGCATCAGGTCTTCCTGAGGCGGGCACTTAGAGCCCTTGTGTTTTATGGTCACTAGACCCAAACTGACAGCCCTCACTTGAACCTGGTGGACAGATTGTCTCTCCTCTTCCTCCATTTGTGGGTTCTGCCACCCCACAGAGGGTTTTTACATCCTTTTCAGTGTAGCGTTGTTCAGCAGCGCATATATGGGTCAAGGGAAAAAGAGACATGTTCTGAGATAAATGTGGGAAGGGATGGTGACATTTCACAACATGACAAAGTAATGATTCCCTGAGGAGCCATGGCCTCCTGAGCAGCTGTGGGAGAGGAGGAGTCAAGAGTGACAGTGATCAGATTGTGTCTGTGCTGTGCATTTAGGTGAGATGGGTAGAGTGACCTCCTGGTTCTAATGGTCAGTCGTACCTGGTGAAAGATGCTTGAGACCCTGTGTTAGAACATGGACCTCCACTACTGGACCTGGTCCCAAAGCCTAAATCAGGCCACACCTCCTGCAACTCTCTCTGCCACAGTTAAGAAGCAATAATGTCCCGGGTGCCATTAAAGGCCACAGGATGCCCAGTGTCTGGGGCTGCGGGCAATGCCCACATGGGTGTCCAAAGACCGTTGTGCCAGAGCCGTGCTGATCTTGGTGACCTGTACTGCCACTGTTGTCCAGGCCCAAGCTGCTGCCAAGGGCTGGTCTCTGGGTCCAAGGCCATCCAGCAGCCACTGGCAGAGGCGACATCTGTGGCCCTGTTGCAAAGGAGAGCTCCATGGTTGTCTGGGGTCTCTTCAGGTACCTGGACCGTGTTGGTGTCTAGGGTCATGCTGCATCCCAGGCCATCTAGATCTAAATGGCACGTACTGTTGCTACCTGATGCCATGGTGACATCCAGGCTGGAGCTATAGCAGAGGGCCATGACTGGGTCCGGGGCCCTATAGCAGCCAGGGTTTCTGTTGACTTCTGAGGTTCCTGTGGCTGTGGAAGACCATGTGGATGCATGAGATCTGTGGCCATGTTAGTGTCTGAGGACCATGTTGCCTCTGGGGCCCTGTAGATCTGAGTGGTGTTCACTGCCACCTGGGGCCATGGTGATATCCAGAACTGGATGCTGCCAAGGACGGTGTCTGGGTCTGTTGTCCCGCTGTAGCTGGGGACATGCCTCCAACAAAGGTTACATGGAGGCCCAGGGTCAGGGCCCAAACCTGTGCCCTGTTGATGTGGGGGATGGGGCATGCTGTCACCAGAGCCATCCTGATCCGGATAGTCTGTGTTTCCACCAGGAGCCAGGATGTCATCCCGACCCAATTGCTGCTGAGGACCATGTCTGGGTCTGTGGTCCTGCTGCAAATGGGGTCTGCAGTGTTGGTGCCTGTAGCCCATGTCACCTCAGGGGGCCATGGGAATCACGGGTGATGGAGTCAGAGGGCCATTCTGAGCCAGCTCTGCCCTTCTCTGGCCCTAACATAGTGGGCTCTGCTCCTCACTGGACATTGCATTAGGAGAGCTGCCCCCCTCCCCTTGTGCTCAGCAGAGAGGGCCCCAACCCTCACCACACGTAGAGGAGAGTTCACTTTGATGGCATGGTCATAGGGGACCTGGCTCCGCCCTTGCCTGAGGGTGGTGGCCTGATGGCCTGGAATGACTAGCTCAGCTACCACCCAGGCCCACAGCCGGGCCTGGGGTTGGTTCACCCTTACATCTACCTCATCCAGGACCTGCTGGAGCTTGTGAAGGGACTGCTCCTGTGGAATGATAACATCAATACCTCCATTACTCGGAGAGGTCACAGGGTATCTAAGAGGAGTTCCGGTGAGAATCCAGTGATGATGGTGTGCCAGAAACCAGAGGCCTTGTCCAGGCCAGGGACTCATGGCAATGAACATTGGCTAGTAAGGCTGATTGGACAAAAGGCTAAATACTGTGTGACACCCCGAGGCTCCCAAAGCCACCAGGACAAATGAAGAGGTGTGGACAGGCAGGAAAGATGGAGCACTGAAGAGGGTATTTTTGTTGTTGCATTTTGTTTTTGTTTTTCTTTTTGTTTGTCCCCTTGGTTGCTTGTTTTGTCTTGGTTTGATTTTTTTTTCATTCTTGGGAGGCTACTAAATGGGTGGATGGGAGGATATGAAGGGACCGGGAGATGAGTGGAACTGGGGTGCATGCTGTGAAATTCCCAAAGAGTCAAAAAAGAAATTATGTTAAATTGAAAAAAGGAGCAGTATTTCTTGAGGCTTGAGATCTGTCAAATATGGCACCTGACTTCCACATGCTTCCAGTCACATAAGTGACATGAACTCACGTGACGTGAAACTTTCTTGCCACTGTTCAATCGTTCTAAGGTCAGACTTTGAATTTCTTCTGGTGTCTGTCTGATCAGAGCTTCCACTGGGAGAGTGTTAGTGGAGTCAGTCTGGAGCTGAAGGATGCTCTGTGAAAGTCTCCTCTGGCTGGCCTTCCCCTGCCATCTCTCTCTCTCTCTCCAGATCTTTCACATTTTCAGTCCTGTTCTCTGCTTTTTGAATCAGAGTCTCACTACAGAGTCCCGGCTGGCCTGGACATCAGTATGTCCACCATGTTGGCATCAGACTCACAGAGGTCTGCTGGTCCGGCCTCTGGAATGGAAAGGCATTTGCCACCGTGTCCAGGGTATTCTCACTCTTTTATTTCTTTAGTTAGTCTTCTCTCATGTCTTACATCCTGACTACAGTTTCCCCTCCCTCCTCTCCTCCCAGTTACCTCCCTACCCCAGACCCACTTCTCCTCTGTTCCCCTTCAGAAAGGACAGGCATCCCAGGTTTATCAACTAAATATGGCAAATCACGTACAACAAGACCAGGCACATTCACCTAACACCAAGGCTGAAAGAGACAACCCAGAAGGAGGAAAAGCGTGCCAAAAGCAGGCCAAGAGTCAGAAACAGCCTGTTCCCACTGTTAGTTGTCTACAAGAACACCAAGCACACAACTGTAACATCTAGGCAGAGGACCACGTCAGATCCATGCAGGCTCCCTGGTTGTTGGTTTAGTCTCTGTGAGCCCCTAAAGTCCAGGTTAGTTGATTCTGTGGGCCATTTTCTTGTGATGTCCTTGACACCTCTGGCCCCATGCTCCTTCTTCCTCCTCCTCTTCAGCAGGACTTCTGAGCTCTGCCTAATGTTTGGCTGTGGGTCTCTGCATTTGCCCCCATCAGTGCTGGGTGAAGCCTCTCTGGTGATGATGATGATAATGCTAGGCTTCAGTCGCAGAGGATAGCATCCATTTCACTGACTTTTTTTTTTGTATTGCAGGTCATGTATGTTTCTATCCTAGGTCTCTGGGCTGTCCTGCCTCGGGTTCCTGGTCCTCCCCGCAGTGTGTCAGGTGTAGGCTCCTTCATGTGTCATGGGTCTCAAGTTGGACCATACGTTGGCCACTCCCAGAAGTTCTGCCCCACATTTACCCCAGCACATCTTACAGGCAGGGCAGAGTGTAGGTCAAAGGCTTTGTGGCTGGGTTGGTGTCCCAATCCCTCCACTGGAAGCCTTTCTTGGTGTCAGAAGGTGGTTGGTTCAGACTCTGTATCCCGCATTGCTAGGACTTTTTGATACTTACATGGTTCTGGTTGTGGTATTGTTGGCTGCACTGGTTACCACATGGAAAGGTAAAGGTTCATGACAGAACCCAATGGTGCTTTCTAGAGCTTTATTAGGAGGGAAAGGGGGGAAGAAAGAGGGGATCCAGGTCTGTGGGGTGGAGCAGAGCAGAACAGAGCAGAGGGCAGAGAGGGAACAGAGAGAGGGGGTAGGGGTCCTTGTCTGGCTTTTTAAGGCAGGGATCGTGTGACCACACTGCGGGTATGTATTTGCTAGTGTTGATAATGTAAGATGCAAGACCCCCAAGCTTCGCATGTCCAGGATCCTAACACTCTTCCCCAGGATAACCCTAGCAGATTCCTGGGAGTTTGTTTCCATTCCATTGCACTAGGTTTCCATCTCACCCCTGAAGAGCCCCCCAGTTCCAGTTGTCTTTCCCACCTGATCCCCCCTGTTCCCATGCACACATGTCCCCAGGCACCCAAGAAATCTATTCTATTTCCCCTCTCCAGGGAGTTGCATGTATCCCCTCTTGAGTCATTCTTGTTATTTAGCTACTCTGGGTCTATGGATTGTAGCATGATTATCCTTCTTCCTCAAGACCCAGCTATACCACTCTTGGGCATATATATACTCACGGAATGCTCAAACGTACCACAAGGGTACATGCTCAACCATGTTCACAGCAGCTTTATTCCTAATAGCCAGAAATGGAACAACCTAGATGCCCCTCAACAGAAGAATGGATAAAGAAAATGTGATACATTTACACAATGGAGTATTAGTCAGCTATTAAAAACAATGGCTTCATGAAATTCTCAGGCAAATGCACAGAACTAGAAAAAATCATACTGAGCGAGGTAACCCAGACTCAGAAAGACAAACATGGTATGTACTCACTCATAAGTGCATATCAGCTGTAAAGTAAAGGATAATGTTATTCTGTCTCTTATGTTTTCTTCTATCTAATGTTCTCCTTTCCACCACGATACTCGGTCACGTCCTTGAAGTCCTGCTAGTATAATAAGCCTCATTCCCAAAGGGTGTTTATGTATTGGCTTTCCTCTGAGGACCTTCCACGGGGGGGGGGGGGGGTGTTTTACTCCTTTTTGTCAACCTTTGCATCAGGTGGGCTTTCCTCAGGTACAAGAAAATTAAGTCACAGGGCAAAGACAATTGCCTATTTTATTCACTAATTCGAAGTTTAGCTGAGTCTGTGGCCCCCAGGGACTTGGTAACCAAATGAGGAAAGGTAAACTGCACATCAGGTTTCTTGCATACTAAGGCTAACAGTGAATGGCTGGTAGCAATGAGAATTGGGGGGTTCTATGATAATCACGACTGATCTCCATCAAAGCAGCTCCAGCTTAAATGGCCAATGTTGACCATGGCTCAGATGTGACCTACTCACAAGACCATGATCCCAGGCACCCTACAAGGCTCCTAAGTGACTTACCTCCTGGAGCCACACGCCTTCATGAACACTACCTTGCCAAACTGTCCCTTTGTCACATGAACCCCAACACTACTGCTGCCACCACCACAGACTCTGTTCAAAACCATCTAACCACTTATCGGCCCATCTTCACACTGAGTGCACATTGGAAAATGTGTGTGCCCCCAGGGACCCCTTTCTCCCACAGCACCTATGCCAGAGCTCTGGTCTTCCCAGGAAACATTGCAATAATAACTTTCCAACCATTCTTTGACTAGCCCAGTGCAGTAGAACATTATTTTAAGATGGTTTTTTTGTTTTTGTTTTTGGTGTGTGTGTGTGTGTGTGTGTGTGTGTGTGTGTGTGTGTGTGTATGTGTGTGTGTGTGTGGTGTGTGTGTGTGTTGCATTTGTTCAACTCTGTGAAGCTCTGTTACTGTGCCTATGTGAAAAAGGATAGGTAGGGCAGGCAGGCAGAGAGAATATATAGAGGGAGAATCCTGGGAGGGGAGATCTAGGAGCCAGAGAAGGAGGAGGACATCAGGGACCAGCCACCCAGCTACACAGCATGCCCCTGAGTAAGTGTAAGATTTAAAGAAAAAGGAAACTGGTAAGAAACAAGCCAAACTAAGGCCAGGCATTCATAATTACGAATAAGCTTTCATGTGTGATTTATTTAGAAAGTGGGTGGCAGGCCCCCAAAAGAGTAAACAACCATATAAAACAAAGCAGTCCATCATTCACAGGTCAGTACATTTCCATGATGGTCCTATGGTAGGGGCATAATGAGCAGGAGGATCCATGTTTTCTCTCTCAGTGCCTGCCATTGGCCAGTGGGGCATTGTGAGCACATGCAGGGCTCTCATTGGTTGGTGGGTGGAACAATGCCAGCTGGTTCCCAGGATCTCTGGAGAGGCTATGGACCAAAATTCTGCCCAGCTGCTGGGGTGGTAGGATGAGCCTGAGAGTCCTGAGGGCTGCCCAGTAGCCATCTGGTACCATCTCCCAGGAATGAGGCAGAAAATCAGGAGATAACACCATGGGGATCACAAGGTCTAGGCCTTCATGCTGCTATTACAGTGAATGCTCCGACTGTGGTATCAGCAGGCTGTTCCGAAGCATAGTTTACTTCTTGCAGTGGAAGATTGATTCTGTTGAAAGAAACTGGGAACGTCTGGAAGGTACTCCCCGGGTACCCTCGGTGCCCAAACTTCACTGCAGGAGACACCTCAGAAAGGCTTTCCTCAGCTGTGAGCACAGGGGGCAAAAGATCAGGAGAGGTCTGCAGCTGTCCTCAGTGGCTGTTGACTGGAAGGGTGTCCCCAGGTACCCGTGAGTTAGGTGAACATTGAACCGTGTACCAGATCCTCTTGGTGGACCTTTGCCAGAAGCATTTCTTCTACTTCTGGGAGCAGGAAGGCACCCACATTTGATCGTGGATTCAGATTCAGTCTTGGTTCTCATCCTGGCTTGTATTTGAGGCAACAAGGGAGTCAGTCCCAGTTCTTTGCCAAGTAGGGGAGATCAGGGGCATGACTTAATGATGATCACTCTGTTCCCTGCAACTCGAATCTCACATTTAGCGTACACTCAAGCAGAATGGGTGAAGACCTGTGCGTGGGTGGCAATCTAGGACAATGTAAGAAGCTTTGCTGAGGTGAATGGCATCCAAGCTCTGAAGTCATTCGAACTTGTGTCTGCTCTTTCTACGTGCAAAGCATGTGCTTAATATTCATGAGCAATCCTTCAAGGGAAGCCTCGGTCTTGCCATGCCTATCCTTCAGCCTTTTGTGAGGGCAGGAGGGTCAGAATTTGATGCCAACCTAAGCTGCATACTGAATGAGCCCTAGGCCTGTCTAGAAACCAAATCCATTCTATTAATTGTCTGGATGGAGTGCTGGGCTGGAGCCTAAGGTCTTCTGTATGCTAGGCAGACATTGTGCACCTGAACTTCAACACGGTCCTTTCCTCACATTGGCATTCTAACTCAAGGACGACACACTGTGTTGCCCAGCATGGTCTGGGACTTGATTTGCAGCTTAGGAAGGCCTTGAACCTTTGATTCCTCTCTGTCATTCTCCCAAGTAGCTGGCTTTACAGACTTGTGCCCACAGGCCTGTCTCAGATGAGTCTTTAAACTCTCCACAGGCTGTCTCTCACTGTGGTGACTTATTAGACAACACTTGACAGTAATTGTGGTCCTGGAAAGAATGTCTACCCATGGACCTTGAACTCTAAGGTGTACAGGACACTCACAGTTGTACGAGGTTGACCTGTTTGTACCAGTTAATGTGCACAACAGACATCAGGAGACATAATTGCACAACATGGTCAGAGAGGGCAAGAAAAGTACTGGGGACAGACCATGAATGAAGGACACTGTGGTTATAACCAAGGCTATCTAGTTTCCAACTCCCACCCTTAACCAGGGTCCTCCTGTATAGAGCATGGCAAAGGCAGGATTTGAACCTGGACATTCTGCCTCCAGAATCCTGCAGAGGTCCCCCTCATGCTTCCAGCCCCTTGCATGGGCTCCTCAAACTAGAAGCATTCTATTTGAAGAAGGACGTTTTTTGTACCATGTCATCTTTGGGGAGGATTCTTTGGAATGGGATTTTGAATGTGAGATTAATTGATGGCACCTGCCGTGTCCCCATCCACAGGGGAACCCAACACCAAGATTGTGAAGGGTACTGTGACAAGCTGTGGGGACGACTATGGCTGGATCGAGAACTGTGTCTTCTTCAGCATTGATGCTATGGTCAGCCCTTTGCGTGTGCAAGTCGGAGATAAAGTCCTTGCATTTGTGGAGGAAGATCCACTATCATTTGACTTGAGAGCAACCGAAGTAAGCTTGGCATAGGTTGGGAAGACTCATTTCCCATGGACCTTCAACCTTGCTATTGCCATTTAAACAAACTAACCTCTCCAGCGCCCATATAGTGGCTGTCATGAAATTCAAAGTCCCCTGCAGCTGCAGGCTCTTCTTTGTTTCCCTCTCTCTGTCTCTCTGTCTCTGTCTCTGTCTGTGTCTCTCTCTCTCTATGTGTGTGTGTCTTTGTGTGTATGAGAGAGAGAGAGAGAGAATGAGAGAGAGAGAACAAGTATGGGGGGGGTGTCACTGTACTGCCTAGGTGTCCAGGTACTCCTGGAATCCTCCACCCTCAGCCTGTGGAGTCTATGCTACCATACCCACCCCCGAGTTCTATGTTTTACATTGTAAAATCCTATGTTGTCCCAGTGTTCAAACAGAAGGATCAACAGTGATAAGCATTAGACACAACAGCATCTTGCAACTGTGTTTTGTCAGGTAAAATATGTGTGTTCAAGGATGCATTCACAAAAGTGGAAGTGTTATCTCAAATGCTGTGTGTGTTTGTCTTTCAGAAAACACTTACTGAGGTAACACTGACAATCCACTGGCTTCTCCCATTGGGGCTGTGAGATCCCCAAGTTGTAAAGTTTAGAGAGTCTTGAACTATAGCACAGAGAAGAGATTTGATGAAATTACCTGCTAACATTGCTACACTAATTGATCTCCTAGCACCAGACTGTCTCTTTCACAGTACTTGCAAGGAAGGGCTCTGAACATCCAAAGCCTTGCAAATCTTAGAAGGGAAAAGCAGCCTAAAAATTCTCTTGGGAACTGGTGGAGGTCTTCAGGAGAATACATCCATTTTTTTTCTTACATTTTCATTTTCTTTCAATCAGGGACATTGTTACTGTTTGCATAGCAAGCAAATTGGACTCTTAAGAAAAGGAACACAGGAAGGCTTCGTGGCCCATTGTCCCATCAACACCTTTTTGACCTTTTGACAATCAGTGTTAAATACAGCTCTTCTTGCCCATGTGTTCAGTAGGAATACACAGAGAATCTTACACCAATACCTAACTCACCCATGTATTACGGTCCTTTTTCCTATCAGAGTTTATTTACATCTGAACATTCAACAAGACTGTGGTCAACTATACGCACACACAGAGAAGGATGAATATCTCACTGTTTTCCCTTCCCACAAAGTGGAGAAACCTTTGTGCCTATATTGTATTGAAAGGCTGCTTCTACCGTCCTCACAAACAACTGAATTGGTCTGCTTTCCCTGTTGTATTAAGGGAATGGGAATTATGATAATGGGTCCTGGACATGAGGTTTCTGGTAGGATCATTGGGCACCATGGCTATCAAGTTGTGTGGCATCTGGGCACAGACAGGTCTGTGGTGCAGTGGATCATCTACCTAGAGACTAACAGGGTGGTAGTGAATAGACAAGTTCCTGGTACTTCATTCCTCAAGAAAGCCAAATTGAGGGAAATAATCATGGAATTGGTAATGACAGCTGGAAAGAGCCCAGTGGAGAAAGACTTCCCAATGAGCCAAGCTGTTTGCAACAAAGGAGGATGTCTTAAATCTGGAATCTTCGATTCCCTCAGGGCCTTTCCTAGCTCAGTCCTTCCACAGGCAGTGTTTTAGACATCCACGTTTCCATTTTGATTTTGATCATGTTTTTATTGCCGCTTCCCCATCTTGTAGGTTTGTGTTTTAATCGAAGATGACAGGCCTAGAGAACCATACTCCAAGATCCATGAATTATCCGTGTGTGTTTCCCACGTGAGGAAAGATAATATCTGCCTAGCGGATGAATACTACTTCTATCTGGACAGCATTTCTAAAGGTTTGATTGCTACTTTAACGACGGGTCCTGTTTAACATTTTGAGGGATCAGTGCTGACATTGGTTTGGCTACAGCACATTCTGCTGCACTCAGGGATTCTTTGTTATTTGTGAATGATCTTGGGCGCGGAAAGTAAAGTGCAATGCAGCTAGGAACAGGTAATGCTCGGAAACATCACACTCTCATTTGCCAGGTGCTAGGTGTCATTCATTAGTTGAATGCAGAGAGTAAAATGTGGACAACATTTTCATTCATGTGGGTATTTAACTCTGATAGCAAAATTATTACAAGTGCATACAAATCTTTACATTTTTTAACGTTTTTTTAAATTGTTTGTGTGTGTGTGTGTGTGTGTGTGTGTGTGTGTGTGCATGTGTTTTCATCTGTGTACATGAGTACAGTTGCCTACAGAGTTGGGAAGAGAGTGTTGGATCCCCTGGACCTGGAGTTACAGATGTTTCTGAGTCACAGAGAAAGCATTTTTCAAAACATTAAGATGTGCTGTGGTCAGAAAGATGGAGCAGGTCGTAAGAGCTCATACTTCTCTGCAGAAACCCTGAGTCTGGTTCCTACCACCCCTGTGTCTATACAGAGAGGCAGAGAGCTAGAGAGGCAGGGTGAGGGATAAAATGAGAGCGGGGAGAAAGCAAGAGAGGAGGAGGGAAATGAGACGGGAGAGAAAGAGGCAGTGAGAGAGGAAAGAAATGATTTGAGGAGGGAAATAGCAAGAGGCGTGTAGAGAGAGGGACTGAGAGGGAGACAGAAAGGCAAAGAGAGAGAAGGACAGAGAGGGAAGAAAAGAGGAGAGGCTTAGGGGGTAGAGAGAGGGAGATGAGAGAGTGATAGAGGAAAAGAGGAGGGAAGGAGAGAGGCGGGAGGGATAGAATAGGGGAGAGAGCTGGAGAGAGAGAAGGGAGAGAGAGGGACAGAGAGAAAGTGAGAGGGGGAGAGATAGAGAGTGAGAAAGACAAAGGGAAAGGGGAATGGAGAAGTAAAAAGGGAGGAGATGTAGAGAAGAGAGAAAAATAGAGAATGAAGGGGCTGGAGAGATGGCTCAGAGGTTAAGAATACCGACTGTTCTTCCAGAGGTCCTGAGTTCAATTCCCAGCACCCACATGGTGGCTCACAACCATCTGTAATGAGATCTGGCACCCTCTTCTATATACACAATAAATAAATAAATCTTTAAAAAAACAATAGAGAATGAAGGAGATAGATAATGGGGGAGGGGAAGGGAAGAGAGACATGGGAGACAGGGAGAGATAGGCAGTGAGGAGAAGGGAGGGAGAGAGAATGAAGGGGAGAGTGTATGGGGAGGAGGAAGGGAGCAGGGGGCAAGAAAGGAATAGAGGAGACAGAGAAAGGGAGAGTGGGAGAAATGGGAGATAGGAAGGGAGGAAGAGGGACGGAGAGGGAGATAGATGGAATGAGAGAAAGGATAGAAAAGAAGGGGGTAGAGAGAAAGGGAGGTAGGGAGGAAGAGAGGGACACAGGGGAGAGAGAGAGAGAGAAGAGAGAAGAGAGAAGAGAGAGAGAGAGAGAGAGAGAGAGAGAGAGAGAGAGAGAGAGAGAGAGAGAGAGAGAGAGAAAGGGGAGAGAGAAGAGACAGAGGAGAGGGAGGGAGAAAAGAGAGAAGGGAGAAAAGGAAAGAGAATTAGTCTGTCTGAAGACAGTCTGGAATACTTGAGACCCTGTCTCAAAAAGAGCACTCTGAATGTGACCAGTTAGGCAGTAAATCCTCCAGTCTGCCCAGTGAAATGGATTGTGATGTCATCGTCCATTTGCTCACTTGAGGCGGCTAAGGGGATGGAGCAAAACCAATGTCTAAAACTTAGCAATTTCTGAGCCTAGCGGTGGTGGCAAACACCTTTAATCCCAGCAATCAGGAGGCAGAGGCAGGCAGATCTGTGAGTTCGAGGCCAGCCTGGGCTACAAAGGGAGTTCCAGGACAGCAGAGAAGCCCTGTCTCAAAAATACAACCAATCAAACAAACCCAAAAGAATTGTCAATTTCAATTCTGGCTGGAAGATTTATAAGCCATCTGCACTTTATACCTAATACTCACTTTATCATGGTATTACAAGTCAATGCAACCAGTGAAATTTACTTGACCAAAGTTAAAATGTAATTGCTTTCATCCAGAACCTTCTAAAGATGAGACTGGAGTAGATGGTAGAATTTTCAACTCGATTTTTTTTTTTTTTTTAGCTATCTTAGGTTTTATGCCGTATGAAGGGGATTGGTTAGATATTGAGTATTCTTTGGACCGAGGATCATCAAAGCTCACAATACACTCATTGAAGGCCACGAAGTGTAGGCGCCTGCAAGAGGTAACTGCTTTTCGATGTTGTTGGCTTGTTTCCAAGCCTCCTTTAGTGGTATTTGGGACTAGCTGTCTGTAGGGTGTGCTGGGAACATATGGAAGAATTATCTCCTTGGCCCATTTACTTAAATGGTAGGACTTTGTAAAGAAGTAACTAAAGGTAACAGAGAATAAACATGCACATACTTCAATTCTGAGTCGCAGGGCTTACCACGAGAACTGTCATGTGGGACATTCTAAACACAACTGGAAGAAAGATGAGCAGTCCAGAGAACATTGCTGGAAAAGCTGGAATGCAAAGTGGGGCGGGGGCGGGGGCTGGGGCTGTGGTTCAGCAAGCCTGAAATGAGTCTCCAACAAGGTACAGATGATGTCATGTGCTTGAAGAGTGCCGGGGTACAGGGGTGGTAATAGTCCACTTCCTGCTGTTTTTCCTTGTCAGTCAATCCTTGATCTGTCCACATTAACCACAGGGCCTAATGGCCACTGGTGACTAATATTTAGGACGTGGTCTCTCACCAGCAGGACAGACCACCAGAAGACTCTCCTCTTAAATTGGTGTGAGGTTGGAGCCGGGGAAGGAAGTAGGTGACACACACCCTAGTGTTGGCAGTGTAGCAGGTAGGACAGGACACAGCGACACAGTGGGTCAACAAGTGTTTAGAGCTAGAATGTGGAGGGACAGAGGTTGCCTAGGGACCCAGTTTTCCCACACTCACTGCCATGCTTTCTCTTGACAGGTCTGCGTGACTAGTATCCACAAACGACAAGGAGTGCTGAATCACACCATCTTTTTCACCTTCCGCTCACTGAAGTGCCCCGTGGGCTACACCCCTCTTGTAGGCCATGTTGTCGACGTGGTGGTAGTGCAGAGCATCCGGCCCAACTACAACTGGAGAGCAGTCTCCATGACGCCAGTGAACAAGCTGTACAGCCTAGGGCCCTGAGAATCCCTCTTCCAGTTACTCCTACAAGAAGTGGGGGGGGGGGGGGCTCAGTTAATACACACGCTTATGTTATGGCCTCTCTACTGCTTAGATCTATCTCCAGGGAGCATGCGCTCACTGTGGGCAGGGCTTTATCCCTTGGAACACATGCTCAAGCTGCCTCTTGCTGGCAGCAATATCAGCATATGACCTGAGCTGAAGTCCCCACTTCTGAGACCAGCAGTGGACCGTCTGCTGCCAGTGGGGCTGGTTTGTCCAGTAACTAACGTGTAGGGCAAAGCATTTGACTGGAAGCACCATGGCCAGATGCTGCATGGGTTTAATTTGGAGTCTCCTCGTGTGTGTGTGTGGGGGGGGTGT
Organism: Peromyscus maniculatus bairdii; assembly: GCF_049852395.1. Classification (NCBI taxonomy): domain Eukaryota; kingdom Metazoa; phylum Chordata; class Mammalia; order Rodentia; family Cricetidae; genus Peromyscus; species Peromyscus maniculatus. The sequence goes on along the minus strand of NC_134875.1, from coordinate 21,287,421 downwards.
GGGGGGGTGTTGGTCATTTACCCACAGCATTTTTCATCTCCCACACCTACTCAGTCTGTTACACTTATTGTTTGCCTGTGGCCCGTCTTCCCATGCTAGACTCTAAGTGTTCTAATCATAGCAAACTCTTCAATGGGAGTTCAGAAGGACAGAGTTCACAATATTAATTTTAATTAATGAATGTTAAGAGCAGCAGTAGTGTTCACCCATGGTTAACTGACCATCCAGTCCCCAGGAATAGAATTGTTCGGCATCCCACTAGCACATAGTTGACTCTTCACACAAAAATACCGGTCTGGCCCCGAGGTTTGTGGGACCCTGTGATCCTGCCGAGTGGGTAGGACATCAGGGATCTGGTGGGATGATTGGGACTGAAATAGTGGAACTCAGGGACTCAGGGGTATGTTACTGCTGGCAGATGGCACAAACAACCCACCACCAGGGCTGCTGGGACTTCTGTTCTTCTCAAGGTGCTCTGACCCCTAGAGAGCTCTTGGTGACAATCAGTGAGTGTCACCTGAACCCCTACATCCAGGCTGGACGTAACTCTGAGTGCCCCAGGATGCCCCCTATTTAGGAAATGATGGCTTTCTTTGTGCATCCATTTCTTCACTGGCTTCTCCAGG